>NW_027411644.1:79073201-79276627 GCF_047663935.1 Musca autumnalis
TTTTTTAAAAAACACGTTTTAGGCTCTATTGAGGCTTTTATGGTGGCTTAGAAAATATTTTTTTAAAACCACGCTTGAGGCTCTTTTGGTGGCAAAAAAAATATTTTTTTTAAAAATCCAAGCTTGAGACCCTTTTGGTGGCGCAAAAATATTTTTTTAAAAACAACGCTTGAGGCTCTTTTGGTGGCAAAAAAAATATTTTTTAAAAATCCAAGCTTGAGTACTTTTTGTTGGCAAAAAAAAATATTTCTTAAAAAAACCAAGCTTGAGGCCCATTTGGTGGCAATTTTTTTAAACCACGCTTGAGGATCTTTTGTTGGCAAAAAAATATTTTTTAAAAATCCAAGCTTGAGGCCCTTTTGGCGACAATTTTTTTTAACCACGCTTGAGGATCTCTTGTTGGCTAAAAAATATTTTTTTAAAAATCCATGCTTGAGGCTGTTTTGGTGGCTAAAGAAATATTTTTTAAAAATCCACGCTTGAGGCCCTTTTTTTGACTAAAAATTATTTTTTAAGAAACCACACTTTGAGGCTCGTTTTTTGTGGTTAAAAAATATTTTTGAAAAAAACCACGTTTGAGGCTCTTTTGGCGGCTAAATTTTTTTTAAAAATCCACGATTGAAGCCATTTTGGTGGCTAAAAAATATTTTTTAAAAAAACACACTTTGGGCTCTATTGAGGCTCTTTTTTGTGGCTAAAAAAATCACGGTGCTCTTGAAACAATTTTAAATGGAAGGTGCTTACACCTCGGAAGTTTTTGCGGATTCTGAAACTACAATGTTTATAGATGAGAAAAATCAAAAAACGAAAAAAATCGCCGGAGCGCTTTTTAAATAAATCGCGATTTAAGTTGACATTTTAGGGGTTGTTTAGGTTTTCACGATTTTGCTTAGAAACCGCAAGTCATATCGAAATGGGACTAAAGAAAATGTTGTAGCTATAAAAATTCTCTACAAGATCGACCTTTATGACATTTTCGTAGGTTTTACCACTTTTGAGATATAGAAGTTCAAATTGGGACAATGCACTGACTGTATCGCCCCCTTATATAACAATGTCACGAAGGGTGCGCCTTAACTAACTTTTGATGAAAACCGCTTACACAGGCAAAGTTTTTGTGAATTCTGAAACAGCAGTGTTTATAGATGAGAAAAATCCAAAAACAAGAAAAAATCGCTGTAGGGATTTTTAAATAAATCGCGGTCAAAATTCACATTTTTAGGTGTTTTTTAGGTTTTCACAATTTTGCTTAGAAACCGCAAGTCCAATCGAAATGGAGCTAAAAAAAATTTTGTAGCTGTGAAAATTCTCTACAGGATTGACGTTTATCATTTGTTCCCAGCCTGTACCATTTTTGAGATAAAGAAGCTCAGTTTACATTTTTAGGTTTTTTTGTTAGGGTTTCGCGATTTTACTTGAATACGGTAAGTCTTATCGATATGGGACCTGAGAAAATCTTAAAGCTGTGAAAATTCTCTGCAAGACTGGCTTAAGTAACATATCCTAAGTTGTACTATTTCTTTAGACATATAAGTTTAAGTTGGGAATTTGCTGTCATGACATTGTTTTTTAAGGGGGCAATACAGAATTGTATTGAATTTGAATTGTCCCAATTTGAACTTCTATATCTCAAAAACGGTAAGACCGACGTGTATACCATAAAGAACAATTTTGTAGAGAATTTTCATAGCTACAACATTTTCTTTAGCACTATTTTGATAGGACTTGCGGTTTCTAAGCAAAATCGTGAAAACCTAAACAACGCCTAAAAATGTCAACTTAAATCGCGATTTATTTAAAAAGCGCTCCAGGGATTTTTTTGTTTTTTGATTTTTCTCATCTATGAACATTGTAGTTTCAGAATCCGCAAAAACTTCCAAGGTGTAAGCACCTTCCATTTAAAATTGTTTCAAGAGCACCGTGAAATATTTTTGAAAAATCCACGCTGAGGCTTTTTTGGTGGTAACAAAAAAATATTTTTTTTAAAAACCACGCTTTAGCCTCTATTGGTGGCTTAAAATATATTTTTGAAAAAAAATCACGCAGGAGGATCTTTTGGTGGCCAATTTTTTTAACATCCACGCTTGAGGCTCTTTTGGTAGCAAAAAAATATTTTTTAAAAATCTACGCTTGGAGCTCATTTGGTGGCAAAAAAATATTTTTAAAATCCTTGTTTGGGGCTCATTTGGTGGCTAAACAAAATATTTTTACACACTTGAGGGCCTTGTGGTGGCAAAAACAAAATATTTTTTTAAAAATCACGTTTAGGACTCATTTGGTAGCTAAAAAGTATTAAATCCGTTTAAAAATATTTCTAAAAACCCACGCTTAAAGCCCATTTGGTGGTTAAAAAATATTTTTAAAATCCACGCTTGTGCCTCATTTTGTGGCTCAAAAAATATTTGTTTAAAAATCCCCGCTTGGGGCTCATTTGGTGGCTAAAAAATATTTTTTAAAAACCAATCATGAGGCTCTTTTGGTCTACGTTTGAGGATCATTTGGTTGCCAAATATAATTTTTTTAAAAATCCGCGCTTGAGGCTCATTTGGTTGTCAAAAATATATTTTTTAAAAATTCACGATTGAAGGTCTTTTGCCTATTGACTACATGAAGTGAGTATTTGCAGCCTATATGAAAGAGGACACATTATGGACTACTTGAAGGGAGTCTTTATTACCTACATGCTAAGGGAAATCTTTGTAGGCAAGTTAAAGGCAGCCTTTATGGATGGACTAAAGGGAATCGTTATGGACGACCTAAAGGGAGTCTTAAGGTATGCCTTTTACCTTTATGGTCGAGCTAAATGGACTCTTTAGCATTGCACTAATTGATATGTGTGAAGTTTCCTTTAAACTCAGTTGTGAATGTTATTTTCACCAACTGTTCGACCCACCCCCACTTGTGAGCAATGTCCAATTTCCGTGCCACAATACACCAATCAATATAACCCACAACACAATAAATAACTACAAAAAATACAAATCTTTTTTACCTTCTGCTTCTTTTTTCTATTTCTTTATACATATCTGCCACACAACTGATGCAAGAGAGACATTCAAACATACGCGCACATGTTACCAACCAACAAATGCACGATTTTATTTCATTTTCTTTTCTGCAAACAAAAAACCAGCAGAAAAACAAGAAGTGATCAGTCAAGTGATCGGGATGGTAACGACAAAACGGTCAAAAGTAGCAAAAGTGTACTTAACAAAAAAGTTGCACTAGTTGCATACAAAAATTTTCATGAGCTATTGCTTCGGCCGCTGCTTACCGTTTTTGTTGTTGTTGGGAATTCGTTTGTGTTGCATTAAACATTATCGTTAAGTAGTTGAGAAAACAAAATAAAAACAACTACAAATAACCGCAGTAGAGTTGCAGAATATTCAGAACATTTGTTGCATAGATGAGACAATGATGATCCATTGATCAATTCGGCGGGGAGAAACTGAAAATGGCCAAGGCACAGATTTGAAGAGAGGGATACAGTGGTATTAGGGAAACAAGAAACAAACTCTCTTTTGTAATATCATTGTGTAGTTCAACGAAAATGGATATGAATATGGGATAGGTCATCGCCGATGAACTTTTCGACATGGGAAAAGTCGTCGCCGGTGAACTTCATCTTCGATCGCCGATGACATTTCCTGTATAGAAAAGTTCATCACCGATGACTTTTCCTATATAGAAAAGTTCATCGGCGGAGACTTTTCCGGTAAAGAAAAGTTCATTGGCGATGAATTTTCCTATTTGGAAAAGTTCATTAACGATGACCTTTCCTAATTGGAAAAGTTCTTTGGCAATGACTTTTCGTATATGAAGTTTCATCGCCGATGAACTTTTCCTATATAGAAAAGTTCAGCGACGATGACTTTTCCCATATAGAAAAGTTCATTGCCGATGACTTTTCCTATATAGCAAAGTTCCTATATATAAAAAAGTTCATCGCCGATGACTTTTCCCATATAGAAAAGTTCATCGCCGATGACTTTTCCTATATAGAAAAGTTCATCGCCGATGACTTTTCCTATATAGAAAAGTTCATCGCCGATGACTTTTCCTATATAGAAAAGTTCATCACCGATGACTTTTCCTATATAGAAAAGTTCATCGGCGGAGACTTTTCCGGTAAAGAAAAGTTCATTGCCGATGAATTTTCCTATTTGGAAAAGTTCATTAACGATGACCTTTCCTAATTGGAAAAGTTCTTTGGCAATGACTTTTCCTATATGAACTTTCATCGCCGATGAACTTTTCCTATATAGAAAAGTTCAGCGACGATGACTTTTCCCATATAGAAAAGTTCATTGCCGATGACTTTTCCTATATAGCAAAGTTCCTATATATAAAAAAGTTCATCGCCGATGACTTTTCCCATATAGAAAAGTTCATCGCCGATGACTCTTCTTATATAGAAAAGTTCATCGCCGATGACTTTTCCTATATAGAAAAGTTCATCGCCGATGACTTTTCCTATATAGAAAAGTTCATCGCCGATGACTTTTCCTATATAGAAAAGTTCATCGCCGATGACTTTTCTTATAGAAAAGTTCATCGCCGATGACTTTTCCTATATAGAAAAGTTCATCGCCGATGACTTTTCCTATATAGAAAAGTTCATCGCCGATGACTTTTCCTATATAGAAAAGTTCATCGCCGATGACTTTTCCTATATAGAAAAGTTCATCGCCGATGACTTTTCCTATATAGAAAAGTTCATCGCCGATGACTTTTCCTATATAGAAAAGTTCATCGCCGATGACTTTTCCTATATAGAAAAGTTCATCGCCGATGACTTTTCCTATATAGAAAAGTTCATCGCCGATGACTTTTCCTATAAAGAAAAGTTCATCGCCGATGACTTTTCCTATATAGAAAAGTTCTTTGCCGATGACTTTTCCAATATAGAAAAGTTCATCGCCGATGATTTTTCCTATATTGAAAAGTCCATCGCCGATGACTTTTCCTATATAGAAAAGTTCATCGCCGATGACTTTTCCTATATAGAAAAGTTCATCGCCGATGACTTTTCCTATATAGAAAAGTTCATCGCCGATGACTTTTCCTATATAGAAAAGTTCATCGCCGATGACTTTTCCTATATAGAAAAGTTCATCGCCGATGACTTTTCCTATATAGAAAAGTTCATCGCCGATGACTTTTCCTATATAGAAAAGTTCATCACCGATGACTTTTCCTATATAGACAAATTCATCGCCGATGACTTTTCCTATATAGACAAATTCATCGCCGATGACTTTTCCTATATAGAAAAGTTCATCGCCGTAGATTTTTTAAAGAATATTTTTTCAAAGACCAACAGAACAATAAACCTGGATTTTTTAAATAATGTTTTTTCAAGGACCGTCAGAACTGTTAACGCGGATTTTTTAAAGAATATATTTTCAAGGACCATCAGAACAATAAACGTGGATTTTTAAAGAATATTTTTTCAAGGACCATCAGAGCAATAAACGTGGATTTTTTAAAGAATATTTTTTCAAGGACCATCAGAGCAATAAACGTGGATTTTTTAAAGAATATTGTTTCAAGGACCATCAGAACAATAAACGTGGATTTTTTAAAGAATATTTTTTCAAGGACCATCAGAACAATAAACGTGTATTTTTTAAAGAATATTTTTTTAAGGACCATCAGAACAATAAACGTGGATTTTTTAAAGAATATTTTTGCAAGGACCATCAGAACAATAAACGTGGATTTTTTAAAGAATATTTCTGCAAGGACCATCAGAACAATAAACGTGGATTTTTTAAAGAATATTTTTGCAAGGACCATCAGAACAATAAACGTGGATTTTTTAAAGAATATTTTTGCAAGGACCATCAGAACAATAAACGTGGATTTTTTAAAGAATATTTTTGCAAGGACCATCAGAACAATAAACGTGGATTTTTTAAAGAATATTTTTGCAAGGACCATCAGAACAATAAACGTGATTTTTTTAAACAATATTTATTCAAGGACCATCAGAACAATAATCGTCGATTTTTTAAAGAATATTTTGTCAAGGACCATCAGAACAATAAACGTGGATTTTTTAAAGAATATTTTTTCAAGGACCATCAGGACAATAAACGTGGATTTTTTAAAGAATATTTTTTCAAGGACCATCAGAACAATAAACTTGGATTTTTTAAAGAATATTTTTTTAAGGACCATCAGAGCAATAAACGTGGATTTTTTAAAAAATATTTTTTCAATTACCACCAGACCAATAAACCTGAATTTTTTAAAGAATATTTTTTCAGAACCCTCAGACCAGTAATCGTCGATTTTTTAAAGAATGTTTTTTCAAGGACCATCAGAAAAATTAACGTCGATTTTTTAAAGAATATTTTTTCAATGACCATCAGAACAATAAACGCGGATTTTTTAAAGAATATTTCTTCAATGACCATCAGAACCATAAACGTAGATTTTTAAAGAATATTTTTTCAAGGACCATCAGGACAATAAACGTGAATTGTTTAAAAAATTTTCAAGGACCATAGGAACAATAACCGCGGACTTATTAAAGAATATTTCTTCAAGGACCATCAGAACAATAAACGTGGATTTTTTTAAGAATATTTCTATTTATTTTCTATAGTTATAGCCCTCTCCCATGAATTTTTCTATAGGAAAAGTCATCTCCGATGAATTTGTGTATAGAAAAGTCATCTCCGTGGAACTTTTCTGTAGTAAAAGTCATCTGCGTTGAGCTTTTCAGTATAGAAAATTGTCTATAGGAAAAGTCATCTCCTATGAATCTCCTATGAATCTCCGATGAACTTTTCTTGTTCTGGTGTTGCCACTGTGATGGACATGGATGTGCAACAGCTGACAACCAATGATCATGACGATGCCACACCGCATGTCGCATAACGTTTTTCTCGACTTCGTTGTTTGTTATTTACCACAAATCACGATGACGACTTCGTCGTTTGTTTTGTTGGTATTACTGCCGTTTGGTAGTGTCTCATATTGTTGTCGCATGAAAATGAAGTGCAACGAAAATGTCGGACAGACAAACAAACAGAAATATCGTAACGACAGACGACAAAAATAATAAAAGAAGATTTAATGTATTAAAAAAGATTGCATGCAACAATTGTAACCATCCCATTGCAGTGGCACTGAAGAAGCTGCTGGAAAACGAAATATTCACACAAAGTAGTAGACAAAGAGAGAAATTTAAAATAAGCACAAACACACAAACGTAGATGTCAACAAAACAGACAACAAATTGTTTAAATATTCAAAAGTCTCAACGGCATTATGGGGTTTAGTGTCGTTGTCGTACAACAGGCAATGGTAGGGAAGCCTAAGTCCATAGAAATGTTAAAGAACGCCTTGTTTAAAAAAAATAGTCTTCATAATATTTAGATTTTGAGTCCACATTCTTAATTGAACTTCCTGAAAGTTTAAGATATATATAAGAAGGGTGTACATGAATTTCGACTTAACACTATGTAAATACCTTTGGACATGTTACCATATCCCGACCCCACCACCATATTCATCATCATTTTCCAGCTTTTTGCCGCACTTTCTTTAAATCACATTTGCAAATTGTATCTTACGGCTAACATAACATCTATAAGCGAAGCTGAGATATATAAATCTTTGAAAATTTTTACTTCGACGTCTTTGTTTCTTTTTTTAAATATTATTGCGCTCTCTAACATTGATGACTTTGATGTTGTTAACAATGTTTAACTTACCATCAGCATTGTCGTCATCATCATTGATAGCTGGTAGTTGGCGGCAACTGTGTTGCTTGCTTTTATTTGTTGCTACTGATGCTGTCTTTCTGTCTGGAGGATGGCAGTCAGCCAGCTAGCCTGCCCGCTGACGACTGATGTTGTAGCTGATGTAATGCCACTTATAATTCCACTGCCGCATCCTAGAGTGTACGCCGCCGAATGTTGTTATATTTGTTGTTGCTGTGCCACATCTTGGCTTTATAGGCAATAACAATATTGTTAAAATGTGATGAGTATCGTCGATTTTATTTGTGACTTTGTAAATGACAATGATCATGGAAATCTTTTTCAATTAGTCCTGCTTCCGGGCTAGAGTGACAATGACGAATGTTTGTATGTATGGAAATTAATTTGTTTTTATTTGGGGATTGCAGCTAAGTGGAAGTGTTTTATATTAAATGAAATCCTTCCAAGGGTGTTTTTTCAGTTAAGGAAATCACTACTGATACGACCTGCTTGGAATAGAATAATATAATCACCTGCCTGTGGAAAACTACGAGTTTCCAACGGACAAAAAACTGAAAATGGTGGCGTTTAATTAAACAAAACACCTAATGATAGGAGGATACAAAAATAATGTTACAATGCAGGGCCTAAATAACCTAGTTCCGGTGTGGATTATTGGTCCGACTACCAGTCACAACTCATCGAAATCCAGCAATCTTGATCATATCTCTTCCACAGATGTGGGCGCCTTAGCACCACACCATTAGGGACTGGGAGTGACTCTGACTGCGAATCCGACAGCAGTATCCACAATTACCAGGGTAATCGTCATGATATAAATGCCTACAAGATGGTGGACGAAGTGAGCGATAGCTTCGCACAGCTCAAAAAATTACATGTAGCTGCCCTTGATAGTTAAGGCATAACTTTAGGAAGAACCAGACGCGGCTAAACAAAAGACAGCAGGGTATTCCCAAAGAGATCAAAAGCACTTCTTCTGAAGCGGCGAAGATATCGAGATCTCCATAAAAACTGAACACTATGAAACCATCGAAGAAGAACATCGTCTAAGCCCACACAGAGGTGACTGTTCCGAGAATCCTTTGGTGGATGGTGACACAGTGACCTAGGATATGAAAAAATCCCCAGAATACTAAGGATTCTAAAATTAAATTCCAAACCTTCATACGCCGAAGAAGCCAAAAGGCACTACAGGCACGAACTGTATTATGTGCTTATCGACAACTGTAAAAGGCCCTTCAGGCAAAAACTTTTGGACCGCATCCTACAAGGGTGTGAACTAAATGAAATCATCAGAAGTGAACTAAAAGGGACCTAATAATGTTTCACTTGGGCCGAATACGACCTCTGTCACTCTCGGGGAGATAATTATCAATATTACAACTCCATGGGAAGGTGGCAAATTAAACCTGTTGAGGAACAGTGAGATCCCTTACCAGACCAAAGCGGTAGTGTGCATCAAAGGATATGGCTAGAAATTCGAGACGAATGCAAGCTCGAAGTCTTTGGCAACCAAAACCAGACCTTGCGCGTGAAAATATAAGAGGTCTTCCACAGCGACACATTCGTTGTGGTGGAACTTAAAGATCTCTCTTTGGCCAGTCTGACAAAAACTAAAGACACCGTGTATTACGTCTCAAATGCAGCCAATTTCGAATAACCAGGACAATAAAAGAGGAGGACAAGGATCGTGTTTCACCAGTCATGAGCCTGGCATTCGTCCCTACGAAATGTCCATTGGGTATATTGTTGGCTGATCAGATTGATAGCTCTACGTTTTTTTAATATCAACAAGAACGCCTCTACCAGAATTAGATGAGAGTGACATAGTTCGCCAGATATAACCATCGTGTCACCCGGTCTGACGAATGGCGTTATTCTGCCACCCGTTTCCATCTGAACGCTGCCGTTTCATTTATCATGAGAAGGGAAGTTGGCCTAGTTTCAAAGAATTCACTAATCGCCGCTGTAGAAAACAGTCCAAAACCGTTTGATGCTCAGGTAGCAAAAGGAACTATCCGGTTATATGCATACCTGCTCGGTTTATACCTTTCTATCGGACACACTCGTTATGGTGGAACTTAAAGATCTCTCTCTGGTCAGTCTGACAAAAACTAAAAACATTGTGTATTACGTCTCAAATGCAATCCATTTCCAATAACCAGGACAATAATAGAGGAGGACAAGGATCGTAATGGAGGTAGGATACTCGATTTCCTGTTTCACCAGTCATGAGCCTGACATTTGTTCCTAAGAAATTACCATTGGGTATATTGTTGGCTGATCAGATTGATAGCTCTACGCTTTTTACTATCAACGAGAACGCCTCCACCAGAATTAGATGAGAGTGGCACAGTTTGTCAGATATAACCATCGCGTCACCCGGTCTGATAAATGACGTTATACTGCAACCCAATTCCATCTGAATGGCAGCGTTCATCAATCATGTGAGGGGAAGTTGGCCTAGTTTCAAATAGTTCACTAATCGCCGCTGTAGAAAACAGTCCAACCCGTTTGATGCACAGGTAGCAAAAGGGACTTTCTGATTATATGCATACCTGCTCGTTTTTACCTTTCTATCCGGGAAGGGGGCGAGTTTGGAATGAAGGAGGATAAGGGGCCTAATTACGTGATTCGATTCGATCGAGTATTTACTCGTGAAAAAGATTTCGACACGATAAAAAAGCGGCATGACGAGATTCGATCGAAATCGTTGATCGAATGTTTCGAGAGTAACCGGTAATCGAACTATGAAAACCTATGTGTACTATAGGGAATATTATGAAGGTAGATGTAAAAATGGTGTTTTTTGAAAGCAAGAACCAAAAAAAACACTAAATTATGAATGAAAAATGTAAATATTTGTGGAATTTGTTGAACAACACATTCAATAATAATTTCGGAATGAAGTTGTGCTATGGAAATAAGAAAATTATTAATTCTTGCAAAATCTTTTTGACATTGTTGTAACGGATTGCTGATACATCTACCTTAATAATCCTCTCTCAAAATAAATGAGAGAGAGTTTGGTGGATGTTTTGCATTAGCCTCTCTGAGAGAATATTTCCTTTGGTAAACAACGGGGGATGAAATGTTTAAAATGTACTTCCCTTATACAATAAAGGCTATTAATATTAAATATTTTTTTTTTTTCTTTTTTCCAGAAATGCTTATTTTTCAACTTATTTTTTAACGACTGCCAAAGTAATTTTTGGTTAATGATTGCATGCATTTTAATTCTAAATTTATCACAATTTCTAAAAACGACTGCAAAGGACTTTTCCCAATTTCTCTTGTTATATTGTCTAAAAAATGCTGCCAATTATTTACTAACATCGTTTTTCTTCTATAAAACGACAACAAACAACAATTTTTACATTTTAAACAAAAAGACAATAAGGAAATCTTTCATTTTATTTGTTTACGATAGGTAATTTGGCCTCGAGAAATTACTCGCAAATTTATGCTCAATTTCTCGATAATTTTACTCGATAACGAATGTTGTCATCCCAACTTTGAGTACTCAAGTCGAAACAACTCGATATCGAATCACATAATTAGGCCCAAGACCTCAGTCACTTTTAGAGATGTTACGACGAGCACGAGGGCCCTAATTTATTTTCCAAGGTAATGTTGAAACGGCTGCATGAGCCAAAAGTGCCATCTCGACACATATCAGTAGAAGACTTTATATAGACTTTTAGACTTTATCACAACAATCCGTGCGATAGGACAGTGTTGGTGGCACTGGACTTATCAATAGCCTTTGATACCGTCAAGCACTCCACAATGTTTTACGACATCGTGCAGACTATCCATAGACCAAGTTTGAAACGTCGGATAATCGACTGGCGTCTTACGAGGATTCAAGAACAAGAAGGGAGTTCCCGTAACTGCTTAACCTCTTTCTTTTCCCTGCCTTTCCTGTATTTAATCTCCTGCAGTAGTAAGCACGTCCTCATTGCACTCAGAAGGTTTGCGATGCAATTCCTGAGCAGAACATCATCATTTTCGACGGTCTTACCAAAATCTACAAACAGAACAGGGTGGCTGTTCACCACATAGCCACATCAGACGATGATTTACTAAGCACCCCAACAGCAACAGGACAAAGAGAAGTGTTTTACCTCGTTTGAGATATCTTCCGGCCGAGGAGTAACCACCACAGTTTACAATGGTACTTGGATCTGACGAAATTTTAATGGTGATGCTAAAGCATCTGGGTGAGCCAGGAGTCAAGTATCTGAGCAAGGTCCTCAACTTATCGTTAGCCACCCTTATAGTTGCCGAAGACTTGAAAATGTGCGGAGTGGTCCCGCTACTGAAGCCTGTCAAGGATACCAGAAAAAGTGAATCATGAAGGGATATCTCACTTTTGTCACCAGCTCCGAATATTCTTGAGTCATTATTCTTCCCACGAATCAGAGCAGCATAGTACCACAACAGCACTGAACGCCATTTCCACACATATTATAGAAGTTCTGAACCAAAAATAATAATAATAATAATAATAATAATAATAATAATAATAATAATAATAATAATAATAATAATAATAATAATAATAATAATAATAATAATAATAATAATAATAATAATAATAATAATAATAATAATAATAATAATAATAATAATAATAATAATAATAATAATAATAATAATAATAATAATAATAATAATAATAATAATAATAATAATAATAATAATAATAATAATAATAATAATAATAATAATAATAATAATAATAATAATAATAATAATAATAATAATAATAATAATAATAATAATAATAATAATAATAATAATAATAATAATAATAATAATAATAATAATAATAATAATAATAATAATAATAATAATAATAATAATAATAATAATAATAATAATAATAATAATAATAATAATAATAATAATAATAATAATAATAATAATAATAATAATAATAATAATAATAATAATAATAATAATAATAATAATAATAATAATAATAATAATAATAATAATAATAATAATAATAATAATAATAATAATAATAATAATAATAATAATAATAATAATAATAATAATAATAATAATAATAATAATAATAATAATAATAATAATAATAATAATAATAATAATAATAATAATAATAATAATAATAATAATAATAATAATAATAATAATAATAATAATAATAATAATAATAATAATAATAATAATAATAATAATAATAATAATAATAATAATAATAATAATAATAATAATAATAATAATAATAATAATAATAATAATAATAATAATAATAATAATAATAATAATAATAATAATAATAATAATAATAATAATAATAATAATAATAATAATAATAATAATAATAATAATAATAATAATAATAATAATAATAATAATAATAATAATAATAATAATAATAATAATAATAATAATAATAATAATAATAATAATAATAATAATAATAATAATAATAATAATAATAATAATGATAATAATAATAATAATAATAATAATAATAATAATAATAATAATAATAATAATAAAAATAATAATAATAATAATAATAATAATAATAATAATAATAATAATAATAATAATAATAATAATAATAATAATAATAATAATAATAATAATAATAATAATAATAATAATGTTTCCGAAACTGTTTAGCCTCCACTTTTCTGCAATTCCACACTTTTCCAATGACGTTGAGACATATCACCGTTGATAAAATTAGTGTTAGGCTAAATGCCTGTCTCATTGATCTTGTTGAGATCTTCCACGCTAGGAATATGAAAACATTCGCAACTAAGTCAACAGCTACACTGTTCACCGCTTAGCCAGCGTATCTCAACCTCCAACTAAATGTTCAGATCGATGGGTCAATAATTCCGACCACTAATTACCCTAAAATACTGATGATCATATTCGATAGCGCATTTAAATAGTCCACGAATGCCAAAGCAACCTGCAATACGATGAGAAGTAAGAACATGGACCTCAAGTCCATTCTTTACCACATACAAAGCGATAGATCGGTCTATGCTAGGCTATGTGATGCCAGTGTGGGTTGTCAACCTATGTGATGGAAGAACGTACAAACTTGCCAGAATGCAGCCTGAGAACTACAACAGGATGTATCCTCATGTCTTCGTTGGACCACATACCTAAGGAGGCTAAGATCTTGCCGGTACATTATCTACTTGGGCGATATTGACAAAACCATCCAAATCACCATCTAGTAGCTAGGGACCCTCCGCCCATCCACGTTAGGAAATATGTTAATGATCTAGAGAAAGTGAGGTTCAAATATACAAAAAAAAAAAAAAACTCAACAATCACATCAAGCAGGTTTGAGTAGTGTTTATACTGATGCTGTAGCCGAGGCTTTAATAGCAAATCGTATTAATTGCGGCGTCGTAGATCACCCAAAATCGGTGGCAGCGAATGAACTACAGCTGCCTCGACAAGCGAGAGTCGTCTTGACGCAGTTAAGATCCGCTCGGTGCAGCCGCATTAATTCCGAATGTGCCGGGATTGATAACGTAACGCTGAACATGTACCCAGTATGCAGTACAGAACACAATGGCGTGCTCTCATTACAGTAATTGCTCGGGTGTAACCGGAAAAATCATCCAATTACCATACGGTAGATAAGGCCACATATCGCCCCCAACCAACCCTAGCAATGCAGGGCGGATAATCAGAATGTAGAGATAAAAGTCCAATGTAACCAGCGGTAAACGATAGATGAGCAAGCCTATCAGGCTAGATATGATAATATTCTCCCATAAACAACTATCGTGTGAATTACGTCATCGTATAACATTCTCCACCTATCGCAGTTAATAAACTTCAGCTGTCCCGACAAACCACAGTAGTTTTGACTCATGCTTGTCTATAGTGCAAGGATTGATGTCGCCGTGAAAAACATCTACCCCGAATACGGAATAGGTCCGCACGACACACTGCACCTTTTCAACTGCCCTGCGAAACATATTCAACTAACTGCTATAACTTTGTGGTTACAGCATAATGATGCATCTACATTCCTAGACCTGGGGATCCAGTCTGATAGCCCCATTCCTCTCCGCATTATCATTTTTAAACTCTCAGCATTTATGCTAAAGAGGGTGTATCATGGAAATAATGGTTTTAGACCCAAAGTATGTTTGGACGAAATCCGTTTCAGAAAATTTGGAGTTGATTTAGCCATGTCCGTACGTCTGGCTGGCTGGCTGGAGCCCACGATAACTCTCGAACGGATCAACCGATTCGATCCAAAATTTGGCTTTCGTAATATTTTGTCCAAATTTAGTTTAAGTTTGAAGAAGGGTTATATCGGTCCACTCCTGCCGGTACCTACCCCATAAAAGTTCGAAAATGTTCGGAAATTGTGCGCGCAGTAGCTCTTGAAGGGAGTAACCGATTTGGTCCATACTTTCTACCACACTTAGATAAGTTTACAATATGGACTCAACCGATCAACTCCTTCAGGTACCTCCCACGGAAGAGTTCAGTTTAAGACCTGCTTTAGAATCGCTTTGATTTTTATTGTAGCGACATGTATTCAATACTCCCCATACGACGGTACAAGTTTCATCAGTGGCAAGTCCATTCTCTCGAACGAAAGACAAGTCATATCGGTCGACTCCTCCAGGTACCTCCCCCAAAACTAACGACACCCACACCTCCCCCTTTTCAAAAATGTCACAATATCTCTTAAACGGGCAACCAATTTGTTTCAAAATTTTGCATCTCCTAATATTGTGTCCAAATTTAGTTTAACTACTAAAATGCCCATATCGGTCCTCTCCTTAGGGCAGAGTATGGCAGAGAAATTTTTTGGGTCTCCCTTGTACTCTCAATGAGCGTAAATTTGTTGATGCTCACAACGTGTTAGCATCTACACAGGCTGTGAGCGATAACCAATTTACGCTCACTTAGACCACATGGTCTCTCTTGTGAGTCACAATGCCTTCCACTGCCTTAGGGTACCTCCCCCACAAAAGTTCAACATTAGTGTCTAAGTGCAGTTTAGGGTCTGTTCGAAGATCCTTTGGAAATGTATACCGATGCTATTCGTTGTGGTCCTGCTTACAGCGATATTATGTGTTGTGGTCCTGCTTACAGCGATATTATGTTTTCCGTGGATAAGTCCATGGTGACAGGCATACCTGTCCAAAAGTTATACGATGATCCACTGAAAAGACTAGTGCGCGCGATACCTATCGAAAAGATATGACTCTTTAAATAAGATCCACTTCCATAATGACTATGTCGGTCCATTACTACCTCCGCAACACGTTTGCCCTTTAATCCTAATCCACATTTTTGTCGGCAAGTTCAAAAGTCCAAAGAGGGCTACGAAATCCTGAAAAGACCCTAAATACATTCGATCTGTCCGTAGATGAAAGTTTCAATTCTCATTGGCTGAGGGTATATATTTGTCGGCAAAGCCGACTGATACTTTTTATACCCTACACCACTATGTGGGGAGGGTATTATAAGTTGGTTTTGGCCAAAAAGTTTGTAACGCATCGAAATAATGGTCGTAGACCCATACTTATATATACCAAAATGAATGTCTCGACGAGCTGAGTTGATCTGGCTATGTGTGTCCTTCCGTCAGTCCGTCCGTCCGTCCGTCTGTCCGTCTGTCCATCTAAACCTTGTAATCACGCTACAGGTCGCAATTTTGATCGGATCGTCACGAAATTTTGGATATTGATGGGGGTCCCGGAGGGGAAGAAGCCTATTGATTTTGGTGATGGTCGGATAATATTTAGGGGTCGGAATGGGCAAAAAACTTATGTGGATAAAAACAAATATTTTTTCCAAAGCGAATATCTCAGCTTCTGTACGGGGTATACCAAAGTCAAAACATGACAATAAAAGTAGAAAATATCACCTTTCTAATGATGTAAAGTAGGTTCTCGTAGGTGATCAAACAACGATGATATCATAATAGTCGCAAATAAAATATCACAGCTTTGGTTGGAAACTTTCCAAAAGCAAAGCGTAGGTGACCAAATAACGGAGATATCGCAATAGTCGGTAATACATCCCATTTTTATACTTTTTTGGAAATCACGCTACAGGTCGCAATTTTGATCGGATCGTCACGAAATTTTGGGGGCTAATGGGGAGCCTACAGAGAAAGAAGCCTATTGATTTTGGTGATGCTCGGATAATATTCAGGGGTCGGAATGGGCAAAAAACTTATTTGGAGAAAAAGTCAACGTTTTATTTCAAAGCGAATATCTCCGCTTCTAAAAGGGGTATACCAAAGGAAAACCTGCTAATGAAAGTAGAAAATATCACCTTTGCAACGATGTTACGTAGGTTATCGTAGGTGGTCAAACAACGAAGATATCGCAAACGCCGCTAATAGAACACAACTTTTCATTTTTGCGATTTTAATAATAATGACGAATATCACAGCTTTGGTTCGGGACCTTCCAAAAGCAAAATCTGACAATGAAAGTAAAAAATCCCATAATTACAATGATGTAAAGCAGGTTGGCGTAGGTATCCAAATAACGGAGATATCGCAATAGTCGGTAATACATCCCATTTTTCCACTTTTTTGGAAATCACGCTACAGGTCGCAATTTTAATTGGATTGGATCGATGCACTTAAATGCGTTTCAAAAAAATTGACCTGTGTTAATGAAGACATTCAGAGCAAAGGCGCTAAGCTATCCCAATTTTAATAGTTTGAATTTTATTAGTCAAAAGCTTATGAACAGGGGTAGTGGTGTAGGGTATCACATAGTCGGCCCCGACCCGACTATAGCCTTGGCTCACTTGTTTTACTTGTTCTTGTTCACTTTACTGTATAATGGGTTATTCGATTAATGTGGCTCCCAAGATATCGCAGGGTTGTTTGTCACACACTTTCAAACAGCATTTCTTACAAAAACAAAAATGTGTGTCCATCGTTAAATTTACGAACGAATTGAAAAATGTTCCTTATAAAAATAGGCCGTTAGAGCAGGGTACATGTAACTGCACAATGTGGTCAAAGTCCACATTAAATGAAAAGCGGGTCAATATAAGTACGGGTCTTTGAATTACAACCTAATAAGGCATCCACAATCCTAGACCTGGAGAAAGGGGGAGCGTATTTTATCGCCTTTCTCACAATTTCTACCTACTAGAATAACATATCACGACCTTCAACTTATGTCATTCCGCTTTTAAGAAGCTTAGTCCTTAAAAAGACAATTTTGTCAATGATAAAATCTGTTACACAATATTTTCACGCCATGGCAAAAATAGATATCGAACACACATCAAACCTTATTTGAAGGCATTCAATCGTTCATCACAAAAGGTGGCGGTATGTCGGCAGAGCTAAATTTGACAAATCATCAAAGTATATATTGCCAGGTAATTTGACATTTTATTGAGAAATACAGGCGAAAAAACTGCCAGTTTTTTTCAATTCAATTGATATCACGATAACCGAAACATATGGACACCAAACACACCAAAAGCAATTGCGATTTTAGCTCATATTAAATGGTAACATTTTTCTGCCATTAACAGATGTTGCCACTTGGAGAATAATGGAGGTTGGTGTTGCTGTTGGTGACAACGACAAATGCCAACGGTGGCTGGTGATGGTGATGATGCTGACAATGACAACATCCGCAAGCACGGCAACATGCTGCTTGCTCATGATTTCAAGAAAGACAATAGAAAAGATAATAATGGTTGTTGCTTGTTGTACCGATCGATAACTTTCGATCACTGATCACTCTTGTGTGGTGGCGATGACGTTGTTATGGGCTGATGACAACAATTCGTGGATAATAATGATGGACCACAACGACTCGCTGGCTAATACCATTATTTTTGTTTTGTTTCCATTTGTAATTAGCTTAAGTTGGCGTTTTGTTTTAAGTCGAAAACAACGACAACAAAAATCATTTCAGCTTGAAAAACGTCAAAAAACAAATGATCCGTTTTGTTTTCATTTTCTTAAACATTAATACGGAAGCCATAAATTAATGATACGTTATGTCTAAATGTTATTGATTTGTGTACGTTTTTGGTTTTTTTGGATAAGCTATTTTCGGTAGGTTATTTTTGTAAGTTGGTTACAATTTTTCGGTAGAAAAATCTACAACCTTATTATAGGCTTAAAATATAAGTGAGGAGGCAGACACTAATCCACATTAGTTGGCATTTTGGACATAACATGAAACTTCTAACACACCGAAGTTTTGACCTAATTTGGAGTGATGTGGAAACGTAAATGAAAAATTGAAGTAGGTAAGATTATTTACAAATTTGACTGATGGACGTAAATATTATGGAAAAGTACATATGAAGTGTTCAGCCGGAGGAATATTTAGGTACCAATTCAAATTCAGCAAGTCTAAGAGGAATTATAGGTTAACCTTCAGCTTTCATAGTTTGAAGAGGAACATAAATCAGCTTGAAAATTCTTTGAATTCAAAGCAAGTTGGCCTAATACACCTTTAAGGTTCTATATATGTATCCATATGAGAACCTATCCCTGTGCACTGGGATCTCACTGCACCAATGCAATGGTATCTCCAGTACATGTTAAAAATAGCATTAAACAAGTAAAAAAGAGTCAAAAGTGTATGTCGACAGAGATATATACCCTCGCCCTTTGCGAATTGAAAAATCCATGGACAGATCAAATGCCGACACCGATATCCTTTTCCTCAAAAATTATATATTCAAGGGCGTTCTCAGAATTTTGTAGTCTTGTTTGCTCTTAAGCGAAATGTTGAACTTTTGTAAGGGAGGTAGCCGACTATGTTGTCCGATAAAGAACCAGCGAGAGGTTGACGTACATTTGGGAGAAAGTTTACAATGTGCAAAGTTTCGCTGAAATCGAATACTCATAACGTAAATTATGGTGCTCACCAGTCCTTTATTTGGTGCTGACCGTGTTTTTATAGCTTTTGGTCCATTGTATCAAGAAGTATTGAATTGCCCCCGAATAAACCGTACCATCGTGATATGAAATTTTGTGTAGGAGGTACCAGAAGGATTGGACGATATAGTCCATATTCCATCCGGATCAATTTTTAAAAGAAAAGAATATTGCGATGTGCAAATGTTGGTTATTGCCGTTGAGATTTATAGTAAGCACCATTTTAGCGAACATATCTTAACTTTTTTGGGGAGATACCCCAAGGAGTGGACCGATGTCCATCTTTGAACTTTAAGATTCGCAAATATGTATATTAAGATATGCAAAGCATTGATCAACGTAGCCAGTATCCAGTTCGAAAGATTTCGTGCGCATCACACACATACCACACACATGGTGGCCGTAGGGATTATTTACAGCTTTCGGGCCATTTTCTCAGGGAGTATGGATATGCCCCTAAAACATAAATGGACAAGATGAGCACTCGCCTTTACGTTTTCGTACGATTCACCATACAAATGCTCTCTTCGGGTTCACCGTTGCTCTAAAAATAAAGACAGACGGATGGACATGGCTAAATCAACACCAAATAGTCTGCCACGGATTCCGTCTAAACATACTATGGGTCTAAAACAATTAAAAGCTTCGGGCATAAAAATAAGAACTTGAGAAATGGTTTTAAAAATTAATCGTAAAGGTCTTGCATAGATTGAAAACCTTCTTAACTTCTTCTAAATTAGAAAGTGCCATAAAGGTCTTCTATAGATTTAAGATTTCTTAAAGCTATTCTATAGACTATCCTAAAGGTTCTATAATTAGAAGGCCTCACAAAGTCCTGCATAGATTGTAAAAGAGCCTTATATGTATGTTTTAAGGTCTCCGAAAGTTCTTCTATAGTCCTCTATAGAATGCCTTTTAATGCTTTTATACCCTCCACCATAGTATGGAGGGTATATTAAGTTTGTTTTTCTGTTTGTAACACATCGAACTAACCATTTGCGACCATATAAAGTATATATAAAGTATATATATTCTTGATCAATATAAAATTCTAAGACGATCTAGCCATGTCCGTCTGTTGTTATCACTCTAGCGTTCGCAATAATTGAGGTAGAGCGATATATTTTTTAACTCGAGTGTCTTTTCTGCATAGGCAGGTCAAGTTCGAAGATGGGCTATATCGGACCACTTTTTGGTATAGACTCCATATAACGGTACTTCCCGATTTTCGGTATTTTGAGGTTCCTAGTAATCACAAAACATCTCCAAAAAAAACTGTCCACATACATAGGTCCATGCTTTGGAATAGCCTCCATATAACGGAACCTCCCGATTTTCGTTATTTTGAGGATTTTAGCTAAAATTTATGACCGAACTATCTGTTATTTGATAGTTGAGTTTCCTAGTAATTACAAAACATCTCCAAAAAACTGTCCACTTAGGTCCATGCTTTGGTATAGCTCCCATATAACGGTACCTCCCGATTTTCGGTATTTTGAGGATTTTAGCTAAAATTTTTGACCGAACTACCTGTAATTTGATAGTTGAGTTTCCTAGTAATTACAAAACATCTCCAAAAAAAAAACTGTCCACATAGGTCCATGCTTTGGTATAGCCCCCATATAACGGTACCTCCCGATTTTCGGTATTTTGAGGATTTTAGCTACATTTTGAGACCGAACTACCTGTAATTTGACACTTGAGGTTCCTAATAATAACAAAATATCTCCACAAAACACTGTCAACATAGGTCCACGTTTTGGTATAGCCCCCATATAACGGTACCTCCCGATTTTCGGTAGTTTGAGGATTGTAGCTACATTTTGAGACCGAAATTCTTGTAACTTGATGTTTGAGGTTCCCAGTGGTCACACACCAAAAACTGTCAACATAAATCCATATTTTTGTATAGACCCCCCCCCTCCCTATATAAATTGTCAACATAGCTACATGTTTTGGTACAGACCCCATATAACCGTACCTCTCGATTTTCGGTTTTTTGGATTATAGCTACAATTTTTGACCCAAGTATATGCAATTCGACATTTGAGGTTACCAATGCATACTGGTCCCAACCTGCAACAAAAATCGTTTCCTTTCCTTTGTTTCCTTTCTTGTCCACGATATCAATCGAACCGAAAATTTAGATAAAAACCTCAAAATAACTGAAATGGGGAGGTACCGTAATATGAGCGATATACCGGAATCTGGACCTAAGACCACAATTTTTGGCGCAGAAGGTTTTTGATCATTGAGAACTCCAAATGGCAAATTACAAGCAATTCGGGCCGAAAATGTTGATAAAATCTTCAAAACACCTGAAATCCGGAGGTACCGTAATATGAGGGCTATACCAAAACCTGGACCTAAGAC
Organism: Musca autumnalis; assembly: GCF_047663935.1. Lineage (NCBI taxonomy): Eukaryota > Metazoa > Arthropoda > Insecta > Diptera > Muscidae > Musca > Musca autumnalis. The sequence continues at coordinate 79,095,225 of NW_027411644.1, forward strand.
CACAATTTTTGGCGCAGAAAGTTTTTGACCATTGGGAACCCCAAATAACAAAGTACTGCTAATTAGGACCGAAAATGTAGATAAAGGCTTCAAAATACCTGAAATCGGTTTGTACCGCTACATGGGAGCTATAGGAAAAACTGGACCCATATTGATGATTTTTTGGCTAAAGTATTTTTTACTAAAAATCTTGTGTAAAGTGAAGAACTCCTAGTGTCATATATAGTTAGAAGGGTTCCTAAAGTTCTTCTGTAAAGTAAAGACCTCTGTAAGGGTTTCTAGAGTTATAAAGCATTTATAGCATTCTGTAGAAATAAGACCGCTTCATGGACTTCTATAGACTGCAGACCTTCTAAATGTCTTCTATAGCTGGAAAGCCTTCTAAAGATTTTCTGTAGGCTAAAGACCAACTAAAGGTTTCATGCGGTTTTAATACCTCTTAAATGTCATGTATAGTTAAAATATCATCTAAAGGTATTTTATGGTCTCGTGAGACCTGCTAAAGCTCTTCTATAGCTAGTAGGTCTCCTAACGGTCTTCTATAGCCTGAAGAACTCGGAAAGGTCTTCTATAGTGGGAATACATTCTAAAGATGTTCTATATGCTAAATATCACCAAAGGGTCTTATGTGGATAAAAGCCTCTTAAAGATCATGTATATACTGAAGACCTCCTAAAGATCCGCTGCAGTTATAAGACCTCGTAAAATCATGTGTACACTGATGACCTCTAAAGGGTATTTTATGATAGAAGACCTCCAAATATTGTTCTACAAGTATAAGACTTCCGAAGGCTATTCTATTGATAGTTCGAATATATTCTAGCTTTATATGGTAAAGAGATTCCGTGAGGCCAGCTAAAGGTCTTTTATAGATTAAAGGCCTCCATATGGTATTGTATGGACTGAAGACTTCCTTAAGGTCTTCCTCCTCGTAAATGTCTTATTTATTAGAATACATATTATAGGTCTATTTTTAAAAGATATTGTTTGTTTCCACGACAATCGGATCACCCACTGGAACTACCTGAGTCCAACATGGCGATAGATTGTCCATTCGCGCTCTTTTTAGAGCATTTTCGGCTCTTCTGAAATTTAGATTATTTCTCTTTGATGTGGTATAACTTCGTCGGCATAGCAGACTGGTTCATATACTTCTTCGTTTATGGTAGTAGCCCACAGTAGGGGTGATAAACGCCAAACCACAGCAACAAGGCTAAGTAAGCCATATCCGAATGCTAGAAAAAGCGAAGGTGCCAGTGAATTAACACACAATTTTAGTGCTGCAAATGCATCATCTTTTGGAAAAGTACTCGGAGACCTCCTGAAGAATCTCCAAACGAAGATATAAGTAGATCGAAACATCTGAAGGCAAGGATAGACCCTTCATGTGCCTCCCTGTGCACAAAGATGGCTATTAAGGTTAAAGTGTATCTTCATGAATGCAAACTCTGGTGTCTTCATTGAGAAATGGCACTACCTGAAATAATTCATCGACCAGCATCAATCGAATGAGCTGTTGCTAGCCGAACACAAGCTGACAGAGAGGCATAGTCTCTGGTGGAGAAACTGGAATACTGATCCGGGGCATTATTAAATCCGAAGAAGTTTCCGTTAATACTGGCCAAAATGAGTCATGGGGTGTCAGGATTTTAAGAGGGATGCATCATGCATTGCTATTTAGCTGTGCCCACAAGATGTCTAAAGCTCATCAGATATGAATAAAATTGCCAATTTGAGTGGCATGACTAAAATCGTAATTTGATGTGTTTAAATGCCAAGCACCAAAACTGGTGAGGAAATATAGCGGCCACAAGAGGTCGGTCATTATAAAATTTCCTCGATTGCTGTCCTAAGAAAGTCAAGGATAATGGGAGGATCATTCATTTATTTCTTTTTACGAATTGGTATTGACAACTTAGTATTATTAGCAATCCATGAATATGAATCTGACAATCGAGCAGTTGTGCCCACAAGCAGACGACATCCAAAAAGAAGATGCGATATTCTACGAGTACTACAACTAAATAATAACGATTCGACGATTTCAAAGGCAACCGAAGGAAGGATTAGCAGAATACAGCCTTCCTTTTAAAAGAAATGCGAGTATAGCTGAGGTAGATGAGTGTGTGGATGGGCTCAGCTATTTTTTCAGAAGAACCATTAACGATACTGTTCAGGGACAAACAGCAAGGCTAAGTCTCCTTGTTGACCTCCATCGAAAATCAAAAGATTCATCGATGAGTACAAGCACTCCGGCGAAGTGTGGATCCTGAACGCTACCGAATTCTTAAAGCGGACATCAGTATCTTTAACATCATAATCAAAGAGTGGATTATAATCCATGAGATGGATCTGTTTAAATCATACCTAGAAAGCATCGAACTCAATTACAAAACTTCTGGAAAGATGAAGGGAGCAGGCCTCTGGCCTCTCCTTTAGGATGCCTATTGGTGGACTGGCAAAAAAGGTCAAAAAGCAGAAATCTTGGCAGACCACATTCAGGATATCCATCATACGGAAGAATATTTGGACAATGTCTTTCGCAACCTGGCAGGGGAAGGAATGGACAACACATCCCTGATAGATTTTAGAAATGAGATCAAAGCAACAACACTAAGCAATAGGGAATAATAAAGGATTCGTTAACTCAGACATGATCGAATCAGCAATAGCTAAAAGTTCGCCTAGAAATCTTGTGGTATTGACAATATCCCGGACATCATCTTCAAGCATTGCCTAAACATCAGTTTTTTGCTTTGGCTTGGAAAAAAGCGCTTGTGGTTCCAATCTCGAAGCCTAGATCCAACGTTCACCTATGTGGAGGCTATAGGTCATCTTCCCTTTTGTCGCCATTTGGTAAATTATATGAACGATTTCTTAGAGGAAGGATATGTAGGGACTGTTAGTTCGGATTCAGATCAAGACACTCCACTTTGGCTGCCTACTCTGCATATTTGTAAAATGGCTTCAAAAATAAAATGGGAACGATTTCTATTGTCTTTGACTTTGCCAAAGCATTTGACACTGTTTCACAACATGGTATCCAAATTATTCAATCAATAAATTGCAATTCTGGTGGTACATTTTCCAAATGGTTTCCCTGACGGTAAAAATTGTATTCCATATAAGATCTATCACTTCTTTTTTGAAGGTGTATTTCGATAGCAACGACTTTTTAGATATTTACATCCATGCCTGTAAATTAAAGCTTATATGCTGTAGTATTGTCGTATATCTCCCCTTAAACTTCAATGACTCCTTTCGATTTCGTTTGATCTGGGGCCGCTGGAATGCTGGTTACAAGTTCTTGGGAATGCTATGGATGCAAAAATTGAAAGTTACAACTTATCTTTGATCCTTTCCGCTACAAAGTTATTATTTTATTTAAGACATTATTTGACCATAAAAAAACATTCGACAAAGTCTTGTAACAATTTCCAAATAACTACTCAACAATTCACATGTTAACGACTTGTGGTTAGTGTCAGCGATCACATGTGTAGTATATCTGTTTTCCCCACTAGGAATGTCAGCAACCGATCGTACTACGTACCGTATGACTCATATTTCCTTTAAGCTAAATTTCCAACTAAATGCTAACCTTGTGAAATTGTATTCGTCGCCGCGAACGTTTAACACAAAATTAATAAAATTCATTTCACAAATTATCGAAAATTACGCAGACCGAAAGAAGATGAGAAGGCAGACAGTAAAACCATATGTAGCAGAATGCAAAAAAAAAAACAAAAAACCAAAAATAAAACAAAACTTTGACTTACCAAAAACGCGCTCAAAACGCCAACCAAAATTGAAGATGAAACAAAAAACCCTTAAGAATTTTCCCACACATCGCAAAGCGCGCACGCACTTAAAACAAAACACCGAAATATGACCCAAATTTGAGTACAAATGTGTATTGGCAAAAAAGAAACACACACACATATAGGCTGACTGAGGAGCTCAACCGTCAGTCCCACAGATGGACAGTTAAACAGCCATGAAATAAAAACATAAAAAACAATGGCTTAAATGACAGTAAAGCTTAAACAAAAACAAAACATTATGCCCACAGAAACATCAGCCAACAAATGATCGAAAATGGCCAATATCAGCAATGTTAAGCCTAAAGTTAAGCTGAGTAGCCAAAATAAGTGGCGTTAAATGTTCGAACAAATTTGTAACAACATAAAAGATATTGCCTCTGTGAAATATTATTTGGTATTGAACATAACACAAGCATTTAGAAAGGGATATAGAGAACAGCTTCCACACCTTCCAAGCTCTCAAAATAAATAATAAATACGCTGACTAGTATCCTATCCCATTGAACATGTTTAATGTCATGGACAGAATAGCGGTAAGATCGTTCCGATTTTATACCAGGGCAATGACAACGTATTGACCCAAATTTGCATAATGTAGATAAATTAGAAGCGGCGAAGTAATTCAAGGAATCTGGGGGTAAGTTTTGAAGAAACGGTGTACCTATAACCCTCAATAAACTAGCCCTAGGCACTCCAATACCAACTTTTCCAATGAGAACGATAAAATTCATGTAAATTGTAATCTTGGAGGTGACCCTAGCAAAACAGATTCATACACACTATCATTATACCCTTAGCATTTATGCTAACGAGGGAATATACGCGCACGATGACTCTCGTACGGATTAACCGATTCGGTCCAAAATTTGGCTTTCTTAATATTTTGTCCAAACTTAGTTTAAGTTAGAAGATAAGCCATATCGGTCCACTCCTTCAGGTACCTCCCCCACAAAAGTTGAAAATTGTTCGGAAATTTTGTGCGCCGATAACTGTTGAAGGGTGTAACCGATTTGGTCCATACTTTGCACGTCGTGAAATTTCTACCAGACTTAGATGAGGTTCCAATATGGCCTCAATCGATTCAATGCTTCGGCTACCTACCACACAAAATTTCGGAAAAGTTCAGTTTAGGACCTGCTCTCGAATCGCTTTAATTGTTGTTGTAACAACTTGTATCCACTGCCCCCATACGACAGTACAAATTTCATCAGGGACAAATCCATACTTCCTGAGAAAATAGCCTTAAAGTTGCAGGAAACCCCTATGACACCGTGTGTTGTGCGTGGAGCTCAATGTAACTGTCGAACGGATCTGCCGATTCGGTCAAAAAATTGGACTTCCTAATATTTTGTCCAAACTTAGTTTAAGTTCGAAGATAAGCCATATCGGTCTACTCCTTCAGGTACCTCCCCCACAAAAGTTCAAAAATATTCGAAAAATTATGCGCACGATAACTCTTGAAGGGAGTGACCGATTTGGTCCATACTTTACACATCCTAATATATCTACCAGATATAGATCAGGTTAAAATATGGACTATATTTGTCCACTCCTTCGGGTACTTCCCACAAAATTTCGGATATGTTCACTTTAAGTTGTTGCAGCAACTTACATTCGCTGCCTAAATTACGATGGTAAAAGTTTTTTCAGGGGCAAGTCCATACTTCTTGAGAAAACAGTACGAAAGTGTAAAAACTCCCTAAAGCTCATATGAGGTGGATGGAGAGCACAAAAACTCTCGAACTGATAAACCGATTTGGTCCAAAATTTGGCCATCGTCATATTATGTCCAAACTTAGTTCCAGTTCGAAGATGGACAATACCGGTCCACAACTTCCGGTATTTCCTCCCAACATTTAAAAAATGTCACTAAAGTGGTATGCACAATATCTCTTGAACGGGGCAACAAATTTGGCCCAAACTTTGGATCTCTTAATATGTTATCCAAATTTAGTTTAACTTCTAAAATGGCCCATATCGGTCCTCTCCTTAGGGTACCTCCCCCACAAAAGTTCAACATTTGTGTCCAAGTGCAGTTTAGGGCTAGTTCGAAGATCCTTTGGAAATATTATGTTTCCCGTGGACAAGTGCATGCTTCCTGACAAACTGTTCCAAAAGTTATACGATGACCCACTGAAATGACTAGTGGATGCGATATTTATCGAAAAGATATGACTCTCAAAATAAGACCCACTTCCATAATGGACTATGTCGGTCCATTCCTTTAAGTACCTCCTCCGCAACACTTTTGAACTTTAATCCTAATCGACATATTTGTCGGCAAGTTCAAATGTCCAGAAAGGGCAACAAAATTCTGAAAAAAAACCCTAAATACATTCGATCTGTCCGTAGATGAAAGTCTCAATGCACATAAGCTGAGGGTAATTACCCTCACTGTGCAACATTTTTAAGGTGATCTTGTGCAAACAATTCGAACTGAGGATTTTTTGAAAGTACATACCCAAACGACAAGAAACCCTAGTTGGGTTTTGTTGTGTCAGATCCAGCTCGGACTTTATAGCCCCATCTAAACATGGTTAAATAGTGACCTTTTAAGGAAATTCGGGGCTATATCTCTGAAACCAATCCGAATCTTCTTCTGACCTCTGAAGCAAATTTGTAGGTTAGGACAAGAATATAATATTTGGAGAAATAATGAACTCGAAAAACTACATTTATTGCCTCAAATTTCAAAATATATGCAAAAATTCCACAATTTTTATACATTTCGCACCGTATCGCCAAAACTGTTAATTTTTTCTGAATATTTTCTTTCGGAAAAATATTCCCTGGAATGTAATACACAACTCTTCACACACATGCCTCTATCCCGTTGTTTTTAGTACATTTATCAACGATGATTTAATAAAAATTTCAATAAAGTAGTAAAATCCGAAATGCGAGAATAAACTGTTGGTGTGAACTGTGTTTGAAATACGTGTTGAAAAAGATATGATGCAAAATACCGCTGAAACAACATGAAGTAAGCATTTTAGAGTTTCAGAATGTTGTAAAGAATTGTTGAGAACATTATTTGGAAGACTTTTGCAAAAGGTTACTTGGTTCAACTCCCAAAAGTTTAGCCGATACGGACCAGAATTTCGGCAATTATGTAAAATTTTCTATATTTTATAGATTTTGATGCCCTAGATGGAGTTTTTCTTATGTGGGTTTTTCAAAAGATAAGTTCTACTAGTTTAGGGCTACAATATTGCTAAAGACAGCAAGGCCAAATTCCTATTCGTTTCTGAGATAAAGGCCTGATAAATGCAAAAAAGTGTAGATTTAGCCCGGTTTAGATGAGGCCATAAAATCCGAACTGGATCTGACAGGACAAAACCCTACTAGGGTTTTTATAGTCTAAATATGTACTTTCAAAAAATGCATACTAGAAGTTGTTTGCATTTTCAGTGTTGCATAGTGTAATCTCTGTCGGTAAAGCCGACTGATACTTTTTTACTTGTTTTGTCTACTTTTTTCCAATTCGGACCTGTGTCGCATGCACGGCATGTGTTTTGCAAGGTGTCATCAATCCTTGACGTGTAGAAAATTTAAACGGCAGCAAAATTTCCAGCGTAGTTGAGACAGCTGCGGCGATGCTTTTCAAGGACTGCATTCACACGATAGTTGTTTATGGCATCTGCGACTGCATCTGTGTGAATGCTTTTTAAACCTGATTGATAGGCTTGCTGATCTAGGGGTTCTCTCTTGTAATGTTGGCCTATCTTTCTAGGTTATGAAGATCCCTCCTGGTATGCCTGGGTGGGGGTCCTATCCACCATATGGTCATTAGAATGGCTCTCACGGTAACAACCGAGTACTGCAACGAGAGCATGCCATTATGTAGCTGTTTTATTATTGCGATTTCTGATCCTGGGGCGTCTAAAGCCTCAAGAGTTTTTGCTATAGGGAAATCGGTATCTACCTTTTACCTTTTTTGGTGCCATTCTTTCCCAGTTTGCACACTTCGATTACGATGTTGGTGGCTAGTGACAGGTTTCGAACTTTGGTGAGATTCTCGACTCCTGGTTCATCCAGCTGTTTCGGCATTCCATCAGGGCTCAACGCTTTCATCATCCAGTGTAAATTGTGGTGGTTCCTTCTCAGCACGAGGAGATCTAATGGACGTAGTATTCTTCTCTTCGTCCTATCACTGCAGGGGTGCTCGATAAACTGGGCATTAAAATAATTTGCGCACCTCACTTGATCAGTTAGCGTAACGTAGCCATACATAACTGAAGTCCTATCTTCCTTCATTCCAGGATCTGAGAGTGACTTAATGGTTTCCCACAATTCACTAATTCCGGTTCCAATGTTGCAACTCTTCCGATTATTTAGCCACCTGATTCGCTTATGCTCACCGACCATCCCCTAAGCTTCCAGTGTCAGCTCCGTTACTCTAGGGTAATTGAGCTTGGCTCGACGAAGCTCATCACCGTCGCCTTTGTTGGGAAGTTTGTGTCACTTTGGTTATTCGACCAGCAGGTATATGGCGAGTTGTCACAGCAGTAATTTTGTTTCGGAATGTCCTTTCTGTTACCCGAACATCAGAAGGATTGTGCAGATCTCTTAAGCAGTGATTAGTGAACTCTCTGAAACTAGGCCAATTAGGTTTCCGCAAGTGCGGCGTTCAGAGGTGATAAATTCGGGAGGTCGGTCTGCTGATGGGAAAAATTATGGGGACATTTCCTGACGCAATAGAAACCACGGGTTACCGGGGAAGTTCAAAACCCGTAGAATGAAACATCGAGTTGCCCCAAGACGGGGTGATATCTACGGACGTTTTTAACAGCTACCTTTCAGAAATCTCACACCCCCCAAACGGCATAGAGATCGTAATGTATGCGGATGATTTGAATTATGAAAATATCCGCCATTAAATCCACTGTCACACTGTTCACCACTTGGGCGGTTGGAATGAGGCTCCCACTGAAAATATTGGTCGATGGCGTACTGATTCCGACCACTAACTTCCCCAAAATATTGGGTATTACGTTCGATTGCATGTTTAAGTCGTAAGCGCAAGCCACAGCTATTTGCGATAAGATCAGAAGTGGGAACAAGGTTCTCAAGTCGCTGGCCGGCAGCACTTGGGGTGCTGACAAAGAAACCTTATTGTCTTCTTACAAAATAATAGGCCGGTCTGTGGTAAGCAGAGCGGCGCCAGCGTGGTATGCAAATGTTAGCGCTACGCAGTTGAAGAATATTCAATCCTGCACGAATGCCGCCCTTAGGACTACGACAAGAGGAGACGAAGATTTTACCGGTGTATCAACAGAAAAGGGTGTTGTTGATGCATCCGTACATACGTTCCTATGTTCGTGAGCATATGGAAGACAAACAGACACACAGGTACACTGTAAGCAACATTGTGTGTCTTCGTTCGATTGATGCATACAAGCACACTATTTAGTCTTTACATGTGAGGGTGCCCATAACTGCTCTAGACCAAGAAGCCCATCAGGCAGGCTTGGATAGCATTCACACTGATTCAGTTGCGCAGGCAGTAAAGAGATACATTGTGAATGCCGTACTTTGGGATCACCCAATCCATCGCAGCAGAAGAACGCCAGCAGCCAAACGCGAGTGGTTTTAGCACAGTTAAAATCCGGACGATGCAGCCGCCTCAATTAGCGTTGGTCCCGAATTGATGCCACGATATCCCGGCATGTAGATTGGGACCACATGACACGCTGCATCTGTTATGCTACCCAGCTGACCCCACCCACCTGTCTCCTGATTCTTTTATGGACACAGCCAGTCCAGGTGGAAGAATGCGTTGCTACAACAACAATTGGTTGCCAGGTGATATCATTTGTCAAACCAGGTGACCAGCTGGTTATGCCTGGCGAACTCTGATACTCTCCGCTATTTTTGATAGGAGCGTCGTCATTGGCCCTGCAAAACGTAGATCTTTCAATCTCCTCAGCTAGCACTATACCCCTCTTTTTGTTTCCAAGGCCGGAATGCCACAACTGATGATGATTCCGGCCCCAAGGCCGGAATGTTGGGCCTAAAACCTGGAGTACACGTATTTATCGGCGGGATGTATACGTTCAGCAACTCTATCTTCAGCAACTCCACACCTGACTGCTACACCCATATATTCCATGTACGGGTCATTAGAACCAGGCTCAAGCGAGATATGTCGGTATTCAACAGACTGGTGCAAAAGGAAAGCTAATTACCCTTTCCACTTCTTTTGCGATCCTTCCTCAGTATGTTGTAACCGTCACAACGATGTTAGCTGCAGTTATTGAGATTTGTTTCCTGCACCGCCGCGATTTTGATATTCTTTCGACTCATAAAATCCTATCTTACCTCGGAGTCCATTGCAATTAAATTGCAAAAAGGATGCATATTCAGGGATTGCAACAGTAACGGCTGGTGTTAAGTGTGCGACTGCTGTTGAGGAGACTGCGGGGAGTCTCATAATCTGATGACGACTCACTGTGTTCACACAGCCTGCACCAATATAGTCCTTGACGTACTCAATCACATGGACGAGTCCCAAGCAATTCCTGCTATGCAACCACTGCCGGCATCTCACCGAAGTTTGAGAGTGGTGGATGTGGATGTGACAAACTAAGCACATCCGTAATGATCCTGGGTTTTCCTCCGTTTCGACGCGGAAAAAGAATCCGGAGTAGGCATTATGGGATATGCTGATTCCTACACAGGAAAACAGTACAAATTCAAACATGTGTATACTAAGGTGGCGGCCACTGGCCGGAACGCCTGGTCAATCCGGTACGGAAGAACACGACGCAGTGGGAGTGAAAGGAGTCGGTTGAGTTACAATTCCGCTACTTTTTTTCTGAAAGAGAAGTTAATGAAGTTTGTTTCATCATCTCGTACGCACACTGGATTGCCTATATGTAGGAGCCTTATCCTTAAAACTGCCTAAATTATTGTTACGTCAATCGTGGAACATAACACCTTGCCTTTATTACTTCTCCTAATTAAAGTTTTAACTCATAACCGAGTTCTATAATAAATCAAATCTCTTATTTATGTTGTCATCACCACAAGCTACAACCAGATGTTGTTTACAACCGTGGTGGCAGTAGTTCTTCTCCGTATCACCACGGCAAAACTAGATCAAATCATGGGAAACAAAACCTAATTAAACTTGACTTGATCATTTGACAACTATATTGTTATTTTGAGTTGTCAACAGCTGCGAATGCTTTAATTCGCCATAAATCTTAGAGCTGTGAGGATTAATTGATGAATGATTTTTGGTATTTTTCTTAATGTCTCAATTAACTCCCATTACATGTTGGCTGTTGGCTGTGGTTCTTCTCTGTTTGTTTGGGCAATGATAACAAGAGACAGACGGACAGACCGACCGACGACATTTAGTTAGATATGGCTTATGGCTAGCTGCTAGTTAACTGGCTAGATGACTATGATGATGGATATTCCTTCTTTATTAGTTAGTTGGCTGTAAAATGTAACGTCAAGAAACACAACGCATAAAGCTTGGTGGTGGACTAATGCCAGATTACTATTTTTGGAAAGTTGTTGGAGAGCAAATGAGGAAAACAAAACCACAAAAAAAACAACGTTAGTGAAAAATTTACACATAAGCCATGAGTAAGACACGCATTGCCTGTTTCTGGTGGGCCATCAACAATCATCCACATATCCAACAAGAGCCTAGCTAGCGTAAGCAACAGTTATGCATGTCTATGCTTGTCGAATGTTGTTGTTCGTTTTTTTCTATATTGGCTGTTGTCATTGCAACAAAGCAAAGTTGCTTTGATTGACACTGTGTGGCAGGGATGATGTTTTGTTGCTGGATTAAGATGTTTTACGCCAGTTAGTATGTGGCTCCTTTCGATTGGAGCACTATTTTTTGTTATAATGAGTATTTTGAAATGGAAGGTATACTATATTGACCAAGGCATTTGTAACACAAGCTGTTCGATATAATCCGTCTTGGAACTTGATCCAATTTTGGGAGTCCCCCTGTCATTTTATTATCTAGGGCTTTTGGGTCATTTTGTCAGGAAACATGAACTTGCCCACAAAAATATGTATATCGTTGTAATGAGAATCACAAAGACTACCTTGAACATTTGAAAACAATTCTAGAAGACACTTTCAACGGTAAATGCGCTAAATTTGTAAAATTTTGTGGGAGATACCAGAGTCATTTTATTATCTAGGGCTTTTGGGTCATTTTGTCAGGAAACATGAACTTGCCCACAAAAATATGTATATCGTTGTAATGAGAATCACAAAGACTACCTTGAACATTTGAAAACAATTCTAGAAGACACTTTCAACGGTAAATGCGCTAAATTTGTAAAATTTTGTGGGAGATACCAGAGTCATTTTATTATCTAGGGCTTTTGGGTCATTTTGTCAGGAAACATGAACTTGCCCACAAAAATATGTATATCGTTGTAATGAGAATCACAAAGACTACCTTGAACATTTGAAAACAATTCTAGACGACACTTTCAACGGTAAATGCGCTAAATTTGTAAAATTTTGTGGGAGATACCAGAGTATGACGTAGAGAATGAATGATACCAAACAATGATCATGAACGGCTTTAACATAGCAAAGCTGAGGATTTATCCTGGCCCCTCTTATATCTCAAGTGGACACTGACCGCCCCGAGGTGTCACCTGGGGAGCTGCCCTAAGCACCCGTTAAATAAAGCTAACATGTGGTTTGGGCGTTGAGCTGGTAACCCACCCCGTTCAAATACAGCTTACTATAAAAAAAGAAAACAAAGAAAAAGAAGAACAACAAACCGTTCTAAAGAACCCCGCAAACATTTTAAGGACCATGATCAGCGAAACCTGATCATGACGAAACATGAGCTAGGTGTTGGATTTATGGTAAATCTGTGTCTTAACAAGTAGAAACGTATCAGTCGGCTTTGCCGACAGAGATATACCTTCAGCCTATGTGAGTTCAAACTTTCATGCTCGGACAGATCGAATGTATTTATGGTCTTTTTAGAATTTTGCGGCCCTTTTTGGACATTTGAGCTTGCCGACAAAAATGTGGATTAGGATTAAAGTTCAAAAGTGTTGTGGAGAAGGTACTTAAATTAAGGGACCGACTAGGTCCATTATGGAAGTGGATCTTATTTTGGGAGTCATATCTTTTCGATAGATATCGCGCCCACTAGTCATTTCAGTGGGTCATTGTATAACTTTTGGACTAGTACGCCAGGAAATCCAAAGCTTTGACCAAATTGGTTGGCCCGTTTAAGAGATATCGTGCATAACATTTTGGTGAAATTTTTTAAATATTATCTATGTCTGCTAGATATATTGGGATGTGTAAAGTATGGACCAAATCGGTCACTCCCTTCAAGTTATCGTGCGTACAATTTTTCCGAACATTTTTGAACTTTTTTGGTGGAGGTGCCGGAAGTAGCAGACCGATATAACCCATCTTCGAACGTAAACTATGTTTGGACAAAATATTACGAACGCCAAATTTTGGACCGAATCGATTGATCCGTTCGAGAGTTATCGTGCGCTCCAGCCAGACAGACGGACGGACATGGCTAAATCAACTCCAAATTGTCTGAAACGGATTTCCTCCAAACATACTTGGGGTCTAAAACCATTATTTCGATGAGGTACATTTTGCCCGTATGGCAGTGTATACACCCTCGTTAGCATAAATGCTGAGGGTATAAAAACTCGTCTCCTGATTCAATCCGGTTGATGAGAGAATTGCCACAATCCGTATAAAAGAAAAGTTTTTCAGTCTCATCTGCTCCCATGCCCAAACCGAAGAGAATGACGAACAGAGCAAGGATATATACTACAAGCTCCTAGAGCGAGAGCATATAACCGCCGCCCTGGTCATGCCATTAGGAATGTTCTAGGAGACTTTAATGCTAAAATTGGGAGGGAAAATATCTTTGGTCGGCAAATTCAGCCTTCATGAGGTAACATCCGACAACGGAATGAGGCTGATCGATTTTGCAGCGGCAAAAACATGGTAGTGAGCAGCGCCAGGTTCAACATATAGTTGGTGACCCAACGTTTTAAACAAGGCCAGAGGTTAGTATTTTCGACCTCCTCCAACAGCTAAAATTACTAGTCGTATCATATACTTTTGTCAGGCCCAATGCCGCGGCCGAAACTATGATCCGCAACTTCATGACTATTTCTGACGCTGGAGAAGAGTAAAGCCTCAAGTATCTGGGTGGCTGCTGCCATCCTTATCTGGCTTCAGTAGTGGGACCACATCGCCCATTTTCCACACTTCGGGCACGATGTGGGTGGCTAGCTACATGTTGAGAACTTTGGTAAAACATCCAGCTGTTTCAGCATTACCATGGAAATTCCATCAGGGACCAACATCATCAAGCAGGAAAAGATCTAATGCATCGTACTACTCTTCTCTTCGCCCTGTCAATACCGTGGTTCTCGACAAACCGTCGATTAAAATTAACGTCGTCAAACGTGACAGAGGTCATATCTTCAATCATTCCTTCTTTTACTTATTCCGCCTTCAATGTTGCAACTCTTCAGACGATTTAGTCACTAGTTTCGCGTATGCTCATCGACCAATCTGTTAACCCCCACTGCCAGTTCCCTCCATAACTCCGGGATCACTGCGGTTGGTAACGATGAAGCTCATCACACTAATTTGCTAATCCCGTGGCCTCTGCTTGAAAATTTGGTCTCATTTCGGATATTCGACCAGCTGGTACATGGCAAGGCGCTCTGGCAGAAGGTTTGGACAGATCTCTGAAGCGGTGATTAGTGAACTCACTTAAATTAAGCCAATTAGCTTTTCCATGATTGATGAAACTGCGGCGTTCAAATGTGATAAAATTGGGCGGTGGTCTGCCATGTGACGTCATTTCTCAGACCAGGTGACACGATGCTAATTCTGGTAGGGCCGTCCTTATTGATTGTGAAAAACGTAGAACTATTGCAGAGGACCAATTGCCACAACTCATGATGATTAAAGTCTCCCAATACGAGGCGGTTATGACCTTCCAAATGCGGGCTAATGTTGGGCCTATAACCTGGAGTGCAGCTATTTATCGGCTGGATGTAGACGTTTAGCATTGTATTGAAGAGACTGGTTCAATCTGAAAGCCAGTCCATTTCTTGTGCGATCCTTCCCCAGTACGTTGTAACCATCATAACGCGTGGTTTACTGCACCGCAGCGCGACCATGATATGCTTCCGACTCATGAAATCCTCTATTTCCCCGATCTTCCTTCAGAGTCCATTGCGTTTTCAGTGTAGCTTGTGCGGTTCCCGCGGGGCGTCGCGCATTTGGATGACGACAACCTGTTCACGCAGCATGTAGCAACATAGATCTGTCGTAGTCCCTTATACGGCCGAGTCCAGAGCAACTCCTGAGATGCACCCACTCCCGCCGTCTATTGCTTCTCACCGAAGTTTGAGTGTGGTGGATGCGGATGTGACAAACCGAGCTCATCCATATTGGTACTGGATTTTCCTCCGACCCGGCAGGGATCCACAGAATATGTAGCAGGCATTCCGGGATATGCTGCTTCCAGCACAAAAAAACAATACAAATACAAACATCTAAACACTGAGGTTGCTGCTGGCCAGAACACAGTTGTTGTGTGGTTCCGGTCAATTCGGTTTTGAAGAACCCGCCACCGTGAAATCAGGATGTGATATGAGCCGACAACAATCTACAAGAAATTTCAAACTCGAAAAAGTGGACCAATATATTAATCAGTTGATCCGTTCGACCAACCAGCAATATATTGCCTAAAACGGATTTCGCCAAAAATACTGGGGACCCAAAACTATTTTTAGGAAGAACATTTCTGATCGAATCAAAACGCATCGGAAGTTTAAAAATAATACTTTCAACTTTTTTTCGAAAAGAGTGCTTTAAATTCGTTTCGACCTATTCAATGCTCGGCTAGTATCTGGTATTTGATTTACTTAATCCGCACTAGTGCAGATTTGTTTTTGTTTACATTTCTAGATGTGGCTAAGCTAGCTAACGGAACAGGTGCGGATAGGAGGGTGTTAAATGTTAGTACCAAATCGAACTGCGACAATTGACAACATTCACAGGTAATCATGAGACTTTTTTGGTTAGTGTAAATTGATTATGTGACTCCGAAGTCTACGCGACCATCGTGTCACGACGATAAAGGCTGATGCATGCATTTCCACTACTCTCAGCATAACAACAACAAAGTGTTACCTAGAAATGGACAAATATGGTTGTTAACTAAGCGCCAATTGTTGCGCGCCGCAGCGATATCTGTGCAACAAGGTGGTGGAAATGTAATGCCCGCAAAAACTTCTCCCTGGGCAAGTTGGCATCATCAACGCCATCACCAAGCAACCGTCTCTGACGTTAACAACAACTAAATGTGAATATTAGCCAAAAACATAAAGCAACAGCTTTGGTCTGATGTTTAACTGCAAAAGGAATTCATTCAATTCAGTTTGTGGCCAAGTTAAGGTATGATGAGCCTGCCAAATGCGGGTTGTTTTGTGGGATGTGAGGATGAGTGAGCTAAAAAAACCAACGGCTGCTTTGCTGAAATGCCAACATGTGGAGTGTTTATTGAGTTTATTGAATTTACGCGACATTACAACATGTAGCAATGGAGACTTTGAGGCACGTATGTTTCACATTTGTTAGTCTGTAATGGAGAGAAAAAGGACATCAAGTTACGTGAACTTCATAGTTATGTGTCCTTGCCACAAATGATGGTCACGATGATGTTCGCCTGTCTGTTGTGAAAAGGGGAAGTCAAATTGCTGTTAAAAACCACACTTGTGGGAATTATAGTTTCTTCTGTTATTTTTGCTCCCATCATTGTTTTATCTCCGCCGATGATGATAATCCTCTCAGTGGACGGACGATACATTCTTTGGCGATTTACAAATCAACTTAAATTAGCGCAATTTTCATAAAGTATGATATGAATGTAATGGCCAATAGAGTTCAGGCTTCACACACACTGCCAATATCTCCCCCTTGTTTGCAGCCCTTCCATTCATCCTCCAGCTTCTTATAGAGCCACCATCATCTTTCTAAAGGCTTGCCAGTTCAACGACAGCAGCAATAATAAAAGAAGGAAACGATCAGCCAACATTGCCAACAAAAAAGGAGGCACGGCATACCCTTCCCTACTGCATATTTCTTTAACATTTGGTTACTGTGAAAAATATTGTGTGTACTTGTTGGCCACATTCCACGAGATGCACAAGCAACAACAATAACAAGTAACAATAATCCAATGAAGCCTCTTAAAACAACAACAGCAACATCATTCTGATGTTAACACAGTGATAAGCAGCAGCAGCAACTAGTGTTGTTGCCCCAAACCATGTTGTTGGTGTCGATGTTGGTTGTTGGCTGTTGGTGCTGCGTGCTTTTGGGGATTATCCTTTTGGATGATTGTTTCATCGTCGTTTTTTCTTCTTCTTCTTCTGACCACAGAACTCTAAGCTTTGTTTGTCATTATTATTTACGTACAATGTGAATTCTTAAGGTCTCTTCAACGTTGGCATGCCACAGTGGGGGATAATTTAAGGGGCTTGGAGTTTGGAAGACACATCTTTTTCAATGGCTATCAGAAACGAAACCTGTTTTTTTAAATTTGTTTTTATTACAATTTCCCGCAGGTCTCCCATTCAGACCCCTTTAGCTGAAGGGAGTCTTCAGATTCCCTTTACGAATTGTATAATAGGTAGAAAGCTTAAATCTAATCTTTCTGTCTAATTACAGCAACGGTGACATGAGCACGATCAGGCTGGAGCATGGTAAAGGCATAACATAATGACGTCACTTGGTGACAAGCGTTTCTCTTGCTTCACACCATATCCATACTATTGTCTTACTCACCAAACCGCCCGACTTATTCACCTCTGAACGATCAGTCCCGCGGCGGCAGGCTCCTCAATACCGGATTAGCGTCTGCCAACTCAGTGCAAACATGTTTGTTTTTGTATCGTTTTGCTGTGTTTGGATCAGCATATCCAGGAATGCCTGAAGCGACGGGATTAGCAAATGAGAATGATGAACTTCGTCGTGCTAAACCCAGGGTCAGGGAGCAGAAACTGGAAGTTGAAAGGTTGATCGGTGAGCAAGCGGTTAAGTCATCTGAAAGGATGCAACATTGTAGCCGGAATATGTGAATTGTGCACAACGGTTAATCCACTCTCGAACCAAGCGGTTAAGTCAGCTGAAAGGATGCAACATTGTAGCCGGAATATGTGAATTGTGCACAACGGTTAATCCACTCTCGAACCATGGAATGAAAGAAGATAGTCAGTCACGTTTGACGACGTTACGCTGGCTGATCCGAAAAGTTGCACAAGATAAATTAATCGACAGTTAGTCGAGCACCACGGGAGTGACAAGTCGAAGAGAAGAGTACTTCGTCGCATTAGATCTCTTCCTACCGAGAAGGAACCCCAACTATTTGCAATTGATGATGTTGCGAATGTCGTCAAGAAAGCTAAATCATCCAAAGCCTTGGGAATGACGGATGGAATCTCCATGGTAATGATGAAACAGCTGGATGAGCCGGCATTCGGGTATCTAACTAAAGTTCTCATTCCCGAAGTCTGAAATATGGTCAGGTTGGTCCCGCTACTGAAGGCAGGAAATGATGTCAACAAAAGTAAATCGTACAGACCGATTTCGCTTTTGTCGCCCGTGGCAAAGACTTTTGAGGCTTTCCGAACATCAGCATGGGTTCGGTAAACAGCACAGCTCGTGTAAACAGACGTGCTACAGCTCGTCTAAACAGACGTGCTGCAGCTCGTCTAAACAGACGTGCTGCAGCTCGTCTATACAGACGTGCTACAGCTCGTCTATAAAGACGTGCTACAGCTTGTCTATAAAGACGTGCTACAGCTTGTCTATAAAGACGTGCTACAGCTCTTCTATAAAGACGTGCTCCAGCTCGTCTATACAGACGTGCTACAGGTCGTGTATAAAGACGTGCTACAGGTCGTGTATAAAGACGTGCTACAGCTCGTGTATAAAGACGTGCTACAGCTCGTGTATAAAGACGTGCTACAGCTCGTGTATAAAGACGTGCTACAGCTCGTGTATAAAGACGTGCTACAGCTCGTCTATAAAGAAGTGCTACAGCTCGTCTATAAAGACGTGGTCCAGTTCGTCTATAAAGACGTGCTCCAGTTCGTCTATAAAGACGTGCTCCAGCTCGTCTATAAAGTCGTTCTCCAGCTCGTCTATAAAGACGTGGTCCAGTTCGTCTATAAAGACGTGCTACAGCTCGTCTATAAAGACGTGGTCCAGTTCGTCTATGAAGACGTGCTCTAGCTCGTCTATAAAGAGGAGCTCCAGCTCGTCTATAAAGTCGTTCTCCAGCTCGTCTATAAGACTTGCTACAGCTCGTGTATAAAGACGTGCTACAGCTCGTCTATAAAGACGTGCTACAGCTCGTCTATAAAGACGTGCTACAGCTCGTCTATAAAGACGTGCTACAGCTCGTCTATAAAGACGTGCTACAGCTCGTGTATAAAGACGTGCTACAGCTCGTGTATAAAGACGTGCTACAGCTCGTGTATAAAGACGTCCTACAGCTCGTCTATAAAGACGTGCTACAGGTCGTGTATAAAGACGTGCTACAGCTCGTGTATAAAGACGTGCTACAGCTCGTGTATAAAGACGTCCTACAGCTCGTGTATAAAGACGTGCTACAGCTCGTGTATAAAGACGTGCTACAGTTCGTCTATAAAGAAGTGCTACAGCTCGTCTATAAAGACGTGGTCCAGTTCGTCTATAAAGACGTGCTCCAGTTCGTCTATAAAGACGTGCTCCAGCTCGTCTATAAAGTCGTTCTCCAGCTCGTCTATAAAGACGTGGTCCAGTTCGTCTATAAAGACGTGCTACAGCTCGTCTATAAAGACGTGGTCCAGTTCGTCTATGAAGACGTGCTCTAGCTCGTCTATAAAGAGGAGCTCCAGCTCGTCTATAAAGTCGTTCTCCAGCTCGTCTATAAGACTTGCTACAGCTCGTGTATAAAGACGTGCTACAGCTCGTCTATAAAGACGTGCTACAGCTCGTCTATAAAGACGTGCTACAGCTCGTGTATAAAGACGTGCTACAGCTCGTGTATAAAGACGTGCTACAGCTCGTGTATAAAGACGTCCTACAGCTCGTCTATAAAGACGTGCTACAGGTCGTGTATAAAGACGTGCTACAGCTCGTGTATAAAGACGTGCTACAGCTCGTGTATAAAGACGTCCTACAGCTCGTCTATAAAGACGTGCTACAGCTCGTGTATAAAGACGTGCTACAGCTCGTGTATAAAGACGTGCTACAGTTCGTCTATAAAGAAGTGCTACAGCTCGTCTATAAAGACGTGGTCCAGTTCGTCTATAAAGACGTGCTCCAGTTCGTCTATAAAGACGTGCTCCAGCTCGTCTATAAAGTCGTTCTCCAGCTCGTCTATAAAGACGTGGTCCAGTTCGTCTATGAAGACGTGCTCTAGCTCGTCTATAAAGAGGAGCTCCAGCTCGTCTATAAAGTCGTTCTCCAGCTCGTCTATAAAGACTTGCTACAGCTCGTGTATAAAGACGTGCTACAGCTCGTCTATAAAGACGTGCTCCAGCTCGTCTATAAAGACGTGCTCCAGCTCGTCTATAAAGACGTGCTCCAGCTCGTCTATAAAGACGTGCTCCAGCTCGTCTATAAAGACGTGCTCCAGCTCGTCTATAAAGACGTGCTCCATCTCGTCTATAAAGACGTGCTCCAGCTCGTCTATAAAGACGTGCTCCAGCTCGTCTATAAAGACGTGCTCCATCTCGTCTATAAAGACGTGCTCCAGCTCGTCTATAAAGACGTGCTCCATCTCGTCTATAAAGACGTGCTCCATCTCGTCTATAAAGACGTGCTCCAGCTCGTCTATAAAGACGTGCTCCAGCTCGTCTATAAAGACGTGCTCCAGCTTGTCTATAAAGACGTGCTCCAGCTTGTCTATAAAGACGTGCTCCAGCTTGTCTATAAAGACGTGCTCCAGCTCGTCTATAAAGACGTGCTCCAGCTCGTCTATAAAGACGTGCTCCAGCTCGTCTATAAAGACGTGCTCCAGCTCGTCTATAAAGACGTGCTCCAGCTCGTCTATAAAGACGTGCTCCAGCTCGTCTATAAAGACGTGCTCCAGCTCGTCTATAAAGACGTGCTCCAGCTCGTCTGTAAAGATGTGCTACAGCTCGTCTATAAAGACGTGCTTCATCTCGTCTATAAAGACGTGCTTCAGCTCTTCTATCAGCTTTTCTATCTAGACTCCTTTTTTGTTTCTAACATTTAGTCGTTCCCACTGTTCCCTGATTGACATCCATAATGTTGATAGTGCTGATCGTGTTGGTATTTGTAATGAGTATGTGTTG
The DNA here is from genome assembly GCF_047663935.1 of Musca autumnalis. Classification (NCBI taxonomy): domain Eukaryota; kingdom Metazoa; phylum Arthropoda; class Insecta; order Diptera; family Muscidae; genus Musca; species Musca autumnalis. Next base: position 79,116,418 of record NW_027411644.1, read on the forward strand.
GTAGTGTTGGTGTGGTATGTGCAACTATGTAACCTTTAACAGTCAAATGTAAAATACTTCGTTTCAACCCAATCCAAGTTGCAGTTGGAAACTGATGTTCCTACTGTAGCATCTTCTACACTTGCCGCTGTAACAAAAAAATGACAATGATTCACATGAAGATGATGCTGGCTGGCTATTACCTTTGACTTGCTGTTCGGCTGGAAAATTATGTGGTCCTTTTGATTATTTTGGGCGGTGGTGGTGGTTTGAAGACAACGCGATTTTTGTGATTTGGATGCTGGCGATGATGATGACGATGATGGTGCAGATGTTGGCTTGCTGATTTCATATTTACTTATTGTGTCGTCGTCGTGTGTTATTTGCACGATTAAATTGATCACCCGTGTACGCATTGCTAAATGGCGAGGAACAGTGATTTTTGGGGAGTTCAAAGGATGGGTTTGAAAACGATTTGAAAGTCGATTTGATAGACTATAGGAACGATGGCCGAAATGAGGTTCAAAATCCACAACAATTTGTCATGGTACTTTAGAAAATATTACTTGAAACTACTTGATTACAGCTTTGTAGGTACCTAGAAAATATTTTGAAACATCGACCATCAAAGATCTGATAGCTCCTTCGTCGATGGTTTCCCATTAAAATCACAGTTAACTCCACATGTACACATAAAAGAACTTCCTTTGATTGTTAAAAGAGAAAAAATCAAAGAGTTCTTCCTCCCAGACTGCTACGTGCTCAGTTGGCAATACACGAACAGGTTCATATTCTTGCCAAGCTAAACTAAATAATCGTTACAACAACAAACAACACCAACAAAAGGGAAGGCTTTAAATTCACGCTTAACATTGTCAGTTGTTCACATCACTAAATAAATTTCATTGAGTTGAAGCGAACAGCAGACTGGCCGCTTGTTGCACTGACTGAGTGACTGATGTTGCTCCTTTGTGTGCTGTGCAACATTTGGGATTCCTTTTCACTAACAAAAATTTGGTGAACATTTTGCCAATGTGGGGTTAGCGTACCTTATCCCTACATCCTCATCTTTCTCTTCCCCAAGAAAAAGTTGGAAAAAAAATCCTAGTGAACGATAGTCACTTCTCTCCTCTTTGTAAACATTGTTCAACAATCTGCATAGCTCCATCACTTCCAAAGTGATTTTCTTTCCTCTGTGTGTATGACACACGCAGGGTCTGAGAAGTGGCAACCATGCTAGGTAGTGTGGAGTATACGTGGAGCATTTTGTTGCGTGTCACGTACAACCAATTCACATGTTTCTGTAAAGTTTCGTTAAAAATGTTTGTACATGCCATGATGCTATGGTCTGGTCTTGGTCACAGCATGTCGCTGGATTCGGTGGTGTTCTTCATTTTGGATGATGTTGTTTTTTCGTCAATTTTCGAAAAGAAGAAGTAAAAAAATGGAAACCTTTAAACACAAACTAACCAGCCCAACCTACAAGCCAATTGACCGACCAGCCTGTCAGCCATGCGTTTTATCGATGTATTCGTCCGTGTGAATGTGGTCCATTACTTGGCCCATTGGCTGTAGGGTTGGCTGTGCAGAAAGGATGAGGTTGTTTGGTGGATTTAAGTAAATGTTAAATAATTTTGTTATTTAAACAATTGAAAGGCAACTTATTAAGGTACAATTTTAAGAAAATTTTTAATTTTTCAATAATTTCAACAATTTCTTATTCTTGTTAAAGAAAGTGGAGTAAATGGCAGGTATTTTAAGCGTTACGAAAAGATCAAAGCAATGGCTTATTTACAAATTTTTAATTTGACACACATTTATTGGTAAGAAGATAAGGAGTAAGTTTATGTGGCAGGTGTCCTTCTGGCCAAGGTAAAAGGGAGTCTTTAAAGATGAGCTAAAGGGAGACTAGCTGAAGGAAGTCTTTATAGACTAGCTGAAGGGAGTCTATACAGACGCGCTGAAGGGAGTCTTAAAAGGCGAGCGGAAGGGAGTCTTTATAGACGAGCGGAAGGGAGTCTTTATAGACGAGCTGAAGGGATTCTTTATAGACGAGCTAAAGGTCGTCTTTATAGACGAGCTAAAGGTCGTCTTTATAGACGAGCTAAATGTCGTCTTTATAGACGAGCTAAAGGTCGTCTTTATAGACGAGCTAAAGGTCGTCTTTATAGACGAGCTAAAGGTCGTCTTTACAGACGAGCTAAATGTCGTCTTTATAGACGAGCTAAAGGTCGTCTTTATAGATGAGCAAAAGGTTTTCTATATAGACGAGCTTAACGGTCGTCTTTATAAACGAGCGGAAGGTCGTCTTTATGGACTATCGGAAGGTCGTCTTTATAGACGAGCTAAAGGTCGTCTTTATAGACGAGCTAAAGGTCGTCTTTATAGACGAGCTAAAGGTCGTCTTTATAGACGAGCTAAAGGTCGTCTTTATAGACGAGCTAAAGGTCGTCTTTATAGACGAGCTAAAGGTCGTCATTATAGACGAGCTAAAGGTAGTATTTATAGATGAGCTAACGGTCGTCTTTATAGACGAGCTAAAGGTCGTCTTTATATATGAGCAAAAGGTCTTGTTTATAGACTAGCTTAACGGTCGTCTTTATAAACGAGCGGATGGTCGTCTTTATAGACTAGCGGAAGGTCGTCTTTATGGACTATCGGAAGGTCGTCTTTATAGACGAGCTTAAGGTCGTCTTAATAGACGAGCTTAAGGTCGTCTTAATAGACGAGCTTAAGGTCGTCTTAATAGACGAACTGAATGGGAGTCTTTATAGACGAGCTGAAGGGAGTCTTTATTGTCGAGCTGAAGGGAGTCTTTATTGACGAGCTGACGGTCATAATTATACACGAGCTGACGGTCATAATTATAGACGAGCCGGAGGTAGTCTTTATAGAGGAGCTGGAGGTAGTCTTTATAGACGAACTGATATAAGTTTTTGTGGACGTTTTTGATGGCAAAAGTTTTTACAGGTTTTCTGGATGGTCTCTTCAAAAACAATCTGGAAGGAACGAGTTTCAAGTAGTCGCTATAAAAGAGTTGAAACGATTCCTTATAAACGAGCTGAAAGGAGTCCAACAAATGAACGGACTGACCGGAGTCTTTATAAACATAACTCAAGAAGTCTTTGTAAAGTCTGGAAGGCCGTTATAGATTAGCGAAAGCGAGTGAAGTGAATCCTTTCTGACGAGCTGAATGAAGTCTTCACATACCAGCTGAAGGGAGTCCTTACAGACGATCTGTAGGGTTTTAGTTTACGGTTTTAATTCACTTCGATGCAACTTCTCCAATGAATCTAACTGAATAATTCTCATTCACCTCATGTCATATGATTTTTTAGTATTTCACTTTTCGCCATTGAAATCAGCTTGTTGCAGCAGGGGTCTTACTATCTACCAAGGTAATTCTGGCTGAGATGTTGAGTTCACAAATGTTGGAAAAACAACGGTCATTTTAATAATGAGAGGCTTCGGCTTCTTTTCCCACACATAGACTTCGGTATTCCGTCCGAAGAAGGAATTACGGTATTTTGTCTCACACAGAAGCGTTGGCTTTTGGTCCGTTCCTAGATGCACCTGTAGTGGGATTCTGTAACTCATTTTTGCTGTTATCGATAATTGTCGGTAAAATTAAAATGCTTATAATTTCGATAATTAACGAAAATTTTCGGTAAGTTAACGATGAATAAAAAGTAGTCGCTAGCCTCTACCGACGCAAACAGCGATGCCAACTTTTTTTTTATGTTTTTAGTCATAATTTTGCTACTTAATTTTATCGATTTTTGTCGGTAACAGCAAAAATGAGTTACAGAATACCACTACTGGTTGCTTTTATGAGGTCGTAGCCAGTAATTATAGTAAAAAGAGCTAGACATTATCATTGTCGTTTCCGATCATCATCAGCCGAGTTCCAGAACATCATCGACCGAATTCTTCTCGTAAAATCATAATCGCCATATTCATCAATCAATCAGTTCCCGGACAACGTTATATCGTAGGACCCCGTCATCATCAACGCAGCTCCTCAATCCTGGACAACACTCAAGACACACAAATTCAAAGGCGGGTTTTTGATGTCGAATTGACCTGGAACCAAACACACCAGTGTTCCGGCCAGCGGCTTTCAACTCAGAGCACACATGTTTATATTCATATTGTTTTCTGTGTTGTGAGCAGTATATCCCGGTATGCCTGATCACAGCACCCAGTAAATCGTCGTCATCATAACATGCGACTCCCCAGACAACAACAACCGCACACGAAGCACATAACACAAGCGTTGTTTTTCCAATCCCTGAAAATGCATCCTTTTTGTAGTTTAATTGCAATAGTCTCCGAGATAAGATCCATGAAATAGTGGATTTTGTGAGTCGGAAGAATATCATGAGAATATCATGGTCGCTGCGGTGAAGGAAATCAAGTTTGTGGGGCTTACAACGTATAGCTGAAGGATCGCACCAGAAGTGGAGTTGGGAGATTAGCTTGCATATTGCAACTGTCTGTTAATACATACTTATCTCGCAATGATACGTACATGGAATATATTGGGGTAGCAGTCAGGTGTGGAACTGCCGAAATAGAGTTGCTGAACGAATAGTTCCCGCCGATAAATAGATGTACACCAGGTTATAAGCCCAACATTAGACCGCTTTTGAAAGGTCACAACTGTCTGGTCTTGCGGAACTTTAATGTTCATCTTGAGTTGTGTATTTGGTCCTCTAAAATCATCAGATAGGCATAGTGTTGACTGAGCACAGTGCCGAGGTACAGTAACTTAACTTATAAAAATAGCTGTACTCCAGGCTATAAGCAAAAATTATCCCGCATTTGGAAGGTCATAACCGACTAGACTTAGGGGACTTAAATTCTCGTCATGAGTTGTGGTATACGGTTGTCGACACCACTCTGGTGGTGTAACGCTACCTAAGTAGATTGATAGATCTAGGTTTTGCACAGGACGCACCTACCAGAATTAACGGATAGTGTCACAGACCGCCAAATATAAACGTCGTGTCATGACAACTGACGTCACCCGTCGCTGCTCATGGGTCAGAATATCATTCTATAGTTATCTCCATCAGCAGACCGCCCGATTTTATCATTTCTGAACGCCGCACTTTAATCAATCATGCGAAAGCTACTTGGCCTAATTGCAGAGTTTCGAATGCCATCAGGAACGCCAAATCATCCGAAGCGTTGGGCCCTAATGGAATATGCATGGTAATGCAAGAGGATGAGCCGGGAATCACTAAAGTTCGCAACTTGTCTCTAGTCAGCCACATCGTTCCCGAAGTCTGGAAGCAGGGCAGGGTGATCCCACTACTGAAGCCACTCAAGGATACCAGAAAAGGTGAATCGTACAGACCGATTTTGCTTTTGTCGTCGGTAGCGAACTCTCTTGGGGCTTTAATCCTCCCCAGCGTCAGAAATACCTATCCGTAACCACCACACCATGACAAAAGCGCTGCAACAAGCCGTGTGATGTGACAGTTCGGTGGCGCTCGAATTATCAAAAACCTTTGATACTGTCAAGCATTCCACGCTGTTTGAGGACATTAATCAGGCTAACCTCCGGCCAAGTTTGAGACTATGGATAATCAATTATATGTGTGGACTCCAGTCGTATGTGGAATTCAGGAGCAAGAAGTCCAAGCCCTGTCGAGTGAAACAGGGAGTTCCCCAAGGTTGGGTGATATATCCGGAACTTTTTAACCTCTACCTCTTCGGAAATTAACCTCCTCTTTACCGTATTGAGATCATAGCGTATGTGGATGATTGTACAATCTTGTCGGCGGGTATCTTCCCTTTCGAGATTTTGCTTGATTACGGTAAGTCTTATCGATATGGGACCTGAGAAAATCTTAAAGCTGTGAAAAATCTCTACAAGACTAGCTTAAGTAACATATCCTAAGTTGTAACATTTTTTTAGATATATAAGTTTAAGTTGTGAATTTGCAGTCATGACATTGTTTTATAAGGGGGCGATACAGAATTGAATTGAATTTGAATTGTCCCAATTTCAACTTCTATATCTCAAAAACGGTAAAGCCGCCGAGAATACCATAAAGGCCAATCTTATAGAGAATTTTCATAGCTACAATATTTTCTTCAATCCCATTTTGATAGCACTTGCGGTTTTTAAGCAAAATCGTGAAAACCTAAACAACCCCTAAAAATGTCAACTTAAATGATTTTTCTCATCTATTAACATTGTAGTTTCAGAATCCGCAAAAACTTCCGAGGTGTAAGCACCTTCCATTTAAAATTGTTTCAAGAGCACCGTGAGTAACTTTGAGATTAAAACCTTTTGATGCAACTACATTCCTAGACCAGGAGATACAGCTAGGGCTAGATAAAACAGAAAAACAAGTAAGAAACTATTAGGCAGCTGTGCCGACAGAGATATACTCTCAGCCTCCGACCTAAAGAAAATAAATAAAACAATACTTCTGACGTCTATAGTGGTTTTATGAGTTTTCGGCCAATTTCTCAGGAAGTATGGACTTGCCCTAGAAAAAAATTATACCATGGTAATTAGGGCCTCATGCCCAAATTAAAAAAAAAGATCTCCGACTAGTCCTTAAACTGCACTCTTTACTAACTTTGTGTGGGAGGTACTTGGCCGTTCAGGTACAATTTTGGCCGCATCAAAGTGTACACGGAGGAAAAAATTGGCCTCTCTAATATATGCCCCAAACATATTTTGCAGCAAACATATATTTGTTTGCAATCAGTCCCAAACATAACATATGTTTGGGTCCTGAAAACAAATTATATGTTGTTGGGTGCAAACAAATATTTGTTTGGCTGCAAACAAATACAAACCCAAAAGCCACAAAAAAACAAACACATGCACCAGCGGGCGCTTACCGAGAGCAAGGGAGCGTAAATTTAAATGTAAAACACATTGAAATGTATGCTCACTTGCTCTCAGTAAGCGCTCACTGGCTATCTCTATCATATACACAGATTTATAAATGGTGGTGGTTTACTGAAAGGCAAAAGCTACAACAGAGACAAAGGTACATAAAAAATAAAAAATACATAACAGACACAAAAAACCGATTTATTCACTTCCTTTACCGTCTTTATTCAACGATTGTATTTAGACAACTGAAGAAAAAATAACAACATAATTAATAAAATCTTTTCCTTTTCCTCTTCGCTTTACTTTGATTAGCAACAACAAAGCACGAAACACACGTGTTTGGCCGCATTCATACACACCACCATTTATTATAAAACAGCATTCCGCAGCCGCGAGAGCCATGCTATTACTCTCTTTGACAAAAATCCTCTCTCCACCCATTAAAACTATGTTCTATCATAAAAAATATGTTGGTGCCCAAATTAAATAAAATTGAGATATTTTACAAAATGTTGCAAACTTATATTTGTTGGGACAAAAACAAATATTTGTTTGGATCCAAACATATTTGCAACATATATTTTTCTGCGTTTATATACCCTCTTTAACTTAAAAGCTGTTACAACAACAACAACAGTACCTTCCATCGACAAATTCATGATTCATTTGGTTGTAAGGACCTCGATCTGAAAATATCCCGTGGTCTATTGTGTTATAAAGAGATATCTGAATCGGATGTTGCTAACTGACATGTTTTTGCCACTACGAGATTCCATTTTGGATATCATTTTGTAAATTATTTCTTGTGATTTTCTTTTGAAAAACTGATCAAATATTTCATAAACAAACAAAACATTTCATATGAAATTCAACCCTTCCCCATCTATGTGTGTATGCCACTTTTTGTGGACAATTGTATTGTCTATTTTATCTCTTTTTTGCTTTTGTTTTAATTTATTTCACTGATTGATGACCATTAGACCAACGATCAACGGTCAAACATACCAAATAAAGGTTGAACAGATCGATCGACCGGCATCGAAAATTGTGAAAATTCACAAAATTCACACAACCACCGAAATGGTCAAAATGTCACATTAAAAGTTAAACATATCGGACAAAAATCATAACAAGTTTATATTGAATTACAAATGAAGATTACCAAAAAATCGCAAAACAATGCTTCGACGGCTGCGACTAGTTGAACATTTCAATTGTAATGGAACCAACAACGGTGGCGACAAGGCGCTAGATTTACGATCTACAGTGGGTTAGATGAATAAAAAGATTTTTGTGTGGTTATAAAAAATTTACAAAGTTCCAGTTTTATTCTGAATTTGGTAAACTTGTGGTGAACAATAATAAACTTTAAAGTATTAAGATCCTTTAAGGCCAGCCTTTGATCCACTGTTAATCTATTGTGTATTAACCATTCCACCACTCTCTTACTTGACCATCATAATGGTGCGATAAAGTCTCACCCAGTTATCCACACAAAATGCGTAACTCTACAACGCCGCCAACAACATTGCCACCAACACGAAACCGAATAAACAAAAGCCGACATCTAAAGCGTAAACAAAAAAACATCACCAACAAACAAAAACCATCAAAACACAACTTCCAAATCTTATCCTCTCTCTCTATACGGTCATAATAAGTTGTGTTATACTTTCGTTTTAAGTCAATAGTATCTGTAACTGCGTTAGCTTGGCTTGCCGGCGCATCTGTGTGAAACCGATGTTAACAGCGGTGACACTTTTGCTACACAAAAATGGTAGAATATCTAACGCCAGCATTTAATGATTACCATCACCACCTCCTCCAAATCTATGGAGACAAACACACATGGCAAGTCACAGAGGTATTGGCTGGCTGGTTAGCTAGCTCGTTGGCTCACAGCATATGGGTGCGCAACTGTTAATACTTGTTGGAAGAGACCTACCTGCCAGCACTGGTTACTCACTTAGTGGCTGCGGTAGTGGCTTCCTAGTGTGCCCCGCTATTAGTTAACAGGTACAAAGATGTACACAGAGAAAAATATTCTTTAAAAAATGCAAAAATCCACGTTTCTTGGCCACATATTGCTTGAAAAATATTCTTTAAAAAATGCAAAAATCCACGTTTCTTGGCCACATATTGCTTGAAAAATATTCTTTAAAAAATCCACGTTTCTTGGCCACATATTGCTTGAAAAATATTCTTTAAAAAATCCACGTTTCTTGGCCACATATTGCTTGAAAAATATTCTTTAAAAAATCCACGTTTCTTGGCCACATATTGCTTGAAAAATATTCTTTAAAAAATCCACGTTTCTTGGCCACATATTGCTTGAAAAATATTCTTTAAAAAATCCACGTTTCTTGGCCACATATTGCTTGAAAAATATTCTTTAAAAAATCCACGTTTCTTGGCCACATATTGCTTGAAAAATATTCTTTAAAAAATCCACGTTTCTTGGCCACATATTGCTTGAAAAATATTCTTTAAAAAATCCACGTTTCTTGGCCACATATTGCTTGAAAAATATTCTTTAAAAAATCCACGTTTCTTGGCCACATATTGCTTGAAAAATATTCTTTAAAAAATCCACGTTTCTTGGCCACATATTGCTTGAAAAATATTCTTTAAAAAATCCACGTTTCTTGGCCACATATTGCTTGAAAAATATTCTTTAAAAAATCCACGTTTCTTGGCCACATATTGCTTGAAAAATATTCTTTAAAAAATCCACGTTTCTTGGCCACATATTGCTTGAAAAATATTCTTTAAAAAATCCACGTTTCTTGGCCACATATTGCTTGAAAAATATTCTTTAAAAAATCCACGTTTCTTGGCCACATATTGCTTGAAAAATATTCTTTAAAAAATCCACGTTTCTTGGCCACATATTGCTTGAAAAATATTCTTTAAAAAATCCACGTTTCTTGGCCACATATTGCTTGAAAAATATTCTTTAAAAAGTCCACGTTTCTTGGCCACATATTGCTTGAAAAATATTCTTTAAAAAATCCACGTTTCTTGGCCACATATTGCTTGAAAAATATTCTTTAAAAAATCCATATTTCTTGGCCACATATTGCTTGAAAAATATTCTTTAAAAAGTCCACGTTTCTTGGTCACATATTGCTTGAAAAATATTCTTTAAAATATCCACGTTTCTTGGTCAGTATTGCTTGAAAAATATTCTTTAAAAAATCGACGTTTCTTGGTCAGATATTGCTTGAAAAATATTCTTTAAAAAATCGACGTTTCTTGGTCAGATATTGCTTAAAAATATTCTTTAAAATATCCACGTTTCTTGGTCAGTATTGCTTGAAAAATATTCTTTAAAAAATCGACGTTTCTTGGTCAGATATTGCTTAAAAATATTCTTTAAAAAATCCACGTTTCTTGGTCAGATATTGCTTGAAAAATATTCTTTAAAAAATCCACGTTTCTTGGTCAGATATTGCTTGAAAAATATTCTTTAAAAATCCACGTTTCTTGGTCAGATATTGCTTTAAAAATATTCTTTAAAAAATCCACGTTTCTTTGCCACATATTGCTTGAAAAATATTATTTAAAATATCCACGTTTCTTGGCCACATATTGCTTGAAAAATATTCTTTAAAAAATCCACATTTCTTGGCCACATATTGGTTGAAAAATATTCTTTAATATATCCACGTGTATTTTGCTAAGGGCCCCTTTTTTAGCTCTTATTTTCTCTGAGTGTCTCTACGCCGTTTCGCACCCATGCGGCACATACCCATTTGGTCTATTTCTGCTTCCTTTGTGCAACCATATTCCATAGCCTCTTGACTGGCAAACATGCGGTGTTTATCCATCTTTTGTGATCATTAGAAAGATCAATCGTTGTTGTCGCCATCACCATCGCTTTAAGGTGTACAATTCTTCAGGTTTGGTGGCTTGTTTAGATCAGAGACGCGCTGTCTTTGCAAAGAAGTATAGTGAGGGCGCCCACTGAGTTGTTTTTGCATTTGCTTCTCTCTCTCACGTACAGTGTAGGTGTAAATAAACAAACGATGAATATCATGTGGTTGTTGTTTTTTTCACCAATGCATACACATATGCTGTAGTATTGATGGAAATATTATGGGCGACGCTGGTTTAGATGATTGTTGGATGGATAGATGGTCGTGGTGTCGGCGTTAGTTGTCGTACAGCGTTACAATGCAATTCAATGCTATGATTTTAGGTATTGTTACTTTTTAACCTTATTTAGATCGATTGAAGAGACGAGACAAGAGTAATGAATCCATCCGTGTACATACCATGCGAAACGATCTTTGCCAAGATATATCCAGCGAATCATAACATAGTTCCATGTGCGAGCATACTCATTCGCACGGGTGTGCACTCTCAAGATGGCAACGCCACCACCATTACCACAATCAGCAGCAACTTCACCTCCACCACCCCTTCCATTAGTATCGTAGTTGTCGTCTAAAAGTTGTTGTCGTCATCAAACAAGCCAATGGTGTTGTTGTCATTGTCGCCGTTGTCGTCATTGATTTGTTAAACATCTTTTTATAGGTTTGACTCCTGACTATGATCAGTCATTTCAAAAAGTCTCAAGCATGCGGGCGCTGTTCATTTGTAATACCAAAAATATCACACCAAAAGCAACAGTGTTTGCGTTTTGCCCGGCATGACTTTTGATGCTGTTCTCTGCACTGTGTGGTTTTTCTCTGTGGGCTCTTGTTTTTGTATGTCTTGAGTTTTTTTTTCATCAAGCTCTTAATAACCTACCAGCCAACAACAATTGTTAGCCCATTAATGCCGTTGCAGTAGTTCCAATACCGATTGCCGTTCAATGACTTTATGTATGCGGCTGCCCCCGTCGTTGTTGTCAATTGCACCATTGCCGGTGCTGCTGCTGCTCTAATTAATGAGGAACATATAACATTTTTGCACCTGCGGTGAGTGTGCGTGGAAATTTGTTATTCATTTTGGGATCGCCAGCCAGCCGACCAATCCCTGGTGGAGTTTGTACGAGCTGTGCATTGCTAAATGGTTTTTGAGTTATAAAGTTATTAATAATATTTTTCGGGTTTCTGTAGATTTAAATTATTGATTAAATTTTCAAACAAATTACAAGATATAATAAAGATGTAGGAGCATAGCTGTGCGGAATATCTGCGGTGCACTTGCATTTAACAACAAGACATCATTTACAGTCAGCGAAGAAGAATGGAATTTTGAAACACCCAAAATTCTTGAGAAAATTGTGACATTTTCTGATTGTGTTTTGTGGAATGTTATGCTGTAGATCATACTGTGAGTAGCGTAGGATAGCAACCCTTAATAGACCAAGACTCAAAGTAATACTTCCAAAATCCTCAAAAAATAACCTCTTCAGCATGCCCTTAATCTACTTATTTTCACCATATTCCTGTATGTATTTGTACATTCAGCTTGACGTTGAACGCCATTATTGACAGCCGTGTAATATCGAAAAAGTCAAGTAGATTTATTGGATGCCTGGAATTTCAATAAACAATCGCAACAATTATGCGGATTTTTGGGGAGTATCTTGAACTAAATATCGTAGCGTTTATAATTCTTGGATCGACAATGTTATTCTCTAACGCTGTTTAAAACCACCAATGCCACTTTCACTTAAGTGGAAAGTGTACCCCTCTTATTGCGCCTAAACCAGCGTCGCCCATAATATTTCAATCAATACTAAAGCATGTGTGTATGCATGGGTGAAAAAAACAACAACCACATGATGTTCATCGTTTGTTTATGTACACGTACACTGTACGTGAGAGAGAGAAAAGCAAATGCAAAAAAAAACTCGGTGGGCGCCCTCACTATACTGTCTTTGCAAAGAAGCGCGTCCCTGGACTAAACTGTCCAAAATCTATTTGGGAGTTATGGTACGGCACCTGAAGTACCCTGATGCGGCGTTCTGAAAGGTTTGGATATTATTAAATCGCGTTGCACTTACATACAGCTGTGTTCAAAATAATAGGAGTGCTCATTCACACCAGGGGAATGGTCGAATAAACATGCTTAAACTTACCCATTTTGGTTTATTTTGAATTTGTTTAACTTTGTTGACATCCCAACAGTTAATTCATCAGCAGAAATGTCGCAATCTGTTTTAAATTATTTACTGTTTACACCAACATTATAAATCGCCTTCAAATTTGTTGTTCAAAAAAATAGGAGCGCGGAAGAAAAAGGACAATAAAAATATTTTTAGTTGAGTTTAAAATCAAAATTGTCTATATTTTAGTTGACAGTAGTGAATCCAATAGATTTTATGAGATTTGATGGCTGTTTGAAAACAAAAGTTCTTTTGGAGTAGCCTAAAAACAGGTGATTGTCCTTGCAGCGATTTTTTCCATAAATTGAGCACTTATTGGGTAACTCAATGGATTTTGTACACAGAATTTAAGTGATTAGAGTTTTTTGATGCTCTGGCTGTTATCTCGAACAATATATAATGATCGGTATCCCGGAAATTCGTGTATTTTGACCCTTGAGCCAAGTTAAAGCCGGTTTCCATTAACTCTTTACGTAAGGATCGGTTAAAAAAGCGTATCTATAAGGCATTAATTTCTCGATCAAGTGATGTTTTGAGGTCCTTAGCATCTTAACTGCACGCAGAATTCATTACAGGGTTCATTTTTGAATAATTGGATGATTGGCACATATGAGACATTTTTCAAAACGCTTTGTTGATAAGGAAACTTTAAGGACAAACTTTTGAAGTTGGCCTAAGATTATTTTTAATAGGTTTTGGATCGTATAATAAACAGTTTTCTAATGAAGCTAACCTAAATAAAGTATTTTTGAGTGAAAAACGTAAGTTTATATTGAAAAATATATTACGGCGTATACCAACCATAGTGCAATCCCAGCCTGCCTATCACTAAATGGTTCGAAGTACATTTCAACCGTTCACGTTTTAAACATTTTTTGAATAGAAGCAAAATTGATTGTATACACAATGTTAGCATCCTAAAGACTTCCAAATATTATTTGGTTGGTGAATAACTTCCTTATAGTTACGCTTTTTTATCCGATCCTTACCTTAAGGGCTAATGTAAACTGTCTTAAACTTTGCTCAAGGATCAAAATACACAAATTTATAGGATACCAATCATTATATATTGTTAGAGATAACATCCATAGCATCAAACAAATCTAATCGTAAAAGCTTTTGTCTACAAAATTCATTGAGTTGCCCAATAAGTGCTCAATTTATGGAACAAATTTCTGCAAGGACAATCGCCTGTTTTTTGGCTACCTCCAAAGGACTTTTGTTTTCAAACAGCATTCAAATCTCATAAAATCTATTGGATTTACTACTGTTAACTAAAATATTGAAAATTTTGATCCTAAATTCAACTAAAACTATTTTTATCGTCAATTTTCTTCCACGCTCCTATTTTTTTGAACAAAAACTTTAAACACGATTTATAATGTAGGTGTAAACAGTAAATAATTTAAAACAGATTGCCACATTTCTGCTGATGAATTAACTGTTGGGATGTCAACAATGTTAAACAAATTCAAAATAAACCAAAATGGGCAATTTTAACCATATTTTTTGACAATTTTCTTTTTTTGTATGGGCGCTCCTATTATTTTGAACGCAACTGTATATGCGCGAACATTACAGTCGGCGCATAACTTACACAGACCGACTTATCGCGTTATATGTGATCAACAAGCTTTCTCTGTCCCCGAATTCCAGTCATACGTGGAATTCAGGAACAAGAAGTCCTCCCCGTAGAGTGAAACAGGGTGTTCCCCAAGCTGTGGTGATACCTTAGCAACTGTTTAACCACCGCCTTTCCTGTATTCCAACCTCTCAACACGGCATAAGGTTTTCAAGTCCCAAAACATTAAATTGCTTCTTCAGGGAAATAAGTAAATTGAGTGTCAAAATTAACTTTTTTCCCTGAAAAACTTTAATGTATTGCGAAATATTGGACAAATAAATAACAGCAACAACAAATGGATCTCAAGCTCAAATAAACTTGTCTTTTTATTATAAAGTACGAAGCATGGCACAATTACCAAGGTAGTGGTATCACACCAGCTGTTCGAATATGAAGTGTCAAATCCCTTTATAACAAATTATTTTTGTTGTAATCTCCCCAACAACATAAAGAAAATTTTGAAATAACATATTACAAATATGTCGATGCCACTACCTGGTCGATATGCCTTGGTACGAAGGTCGAAAAAATCAACAAAATTCTTCAAGTCCCTACAAGGAAGCATTTTGTCCTTATGCCGTCTCGAGAGGGTGGAATACAGGAAAGGCGGTGCTTAAACAGATGTGAAGGTATCACCCCAGCTTGGGGAACCGTTTCACTCTACTGGGAAGGACTTCTAGTTCCTGAATTCCACGTACGACTGTAGTCC
This sequence comes from Musca autumnalis, assembly GCF_047663935.1. NCBI lineage: Eukaryota > Metazoa > Arthropoda > Insecta > Diptera > Muscidae > Musca > Musca autumnalis. The sequence goes on from NW_027411644.1 coordinate 79,131,656, forward strand.
AAATACATATGTACCCAGCAAAATGTTCGATGCCAAAGATGCCATTCAATCATGGGTGCAAGTGATCTGGCATGCCATCTTTCTATCATCTTCATCGATGAATTTTATATGAGCGTAGACCCCAAAAGATGATATTCGTTTCTGGATCCAAAGCATGTCATTTACACTAACACTTTGACATGTCATTTTCACCAATGTTTTGGCATGTCATTTCCACCAATGCTTTGGCATGTCATTTTCACCAACCGTTTGCAATGACATTATCATTACGACGAGAGTTTTAACAACGTTGGTTGTGATGTCGAGTCTCCGACAACATCAAGCCTATTGTAAATAATTAATCTTATATATTTAGAAAAATGTTTATAAATAAAAACACAAAATTCATCTCACTGGATCGATGGAATGTGTTCAAATGCTGATGAAAAGATCGGATCTTTCACGACTTCCTCTGCATGGGTTGAAATGCTGATAAAAACATCGGATCTTTCACGACTTCCTTTGCATTGGTTCAAATGCTAATGAAAAGATCGGATGTTTCACGATTTCAACGCAAAGATGCCATGAAATCACGTCATTGCATGGTACCCCTTCCTTCAAATTTTGCTGGGTATGTAATAGTCTGTGCCATTTCCTCCAAGGACAGACCTATCTTACTTGAGATTGACATAAGTGATACATTTACGGCGAATATGGGAGTACCAGCCGTTATTACTAGGGGACTTAATGCTTACTTCAGCACTCCGTCCTAACGACCAGAATGGTACCACGCTGACCGAGCAACTCGATAAATCCACATTTTTGCATGGTAAACAAATACACTTCTACGAAGACACCTTCCTATCATCGTCTCCGGACTTCATAACCACTGCCTGTCATACCTCTCTGAACCATCGGAAATTTGATTGGGAACTGTGCCGAAAATTAAACAATATCCACTTCAGAGGGCTGCCCAGTTCCTCATATCCTCAGGTAGCTGAGAACGTTTTTCTGGGATCATCACGACTGCAGACGCTCGTTACATACCTGCTGGTTGAATACTTGAAATAAAACCAAATTTCTCAACATAGGCGATAGGATTAGCAAATAAGCTTCGTCGCAGTAATCTCGAAAATTCAAGAGTAGGGGAAGTCAACAGGCTAGTAGCCGATCACAAACGTAAAAAGTGGATAGACCGCCCGAAACAACGTAACATTGGTACAGGGTTGAATAAATTGGGAAAAGAAGGACACCAGGACGGCTGTTACTTTCAACCGCGTAACATATATAAAGAGGTCTGCGTATTATTTGGGCCAACTTGTTATAGGGAACCCGAGTAACTACGCCGTATAAAAGCCCTCTCAGTTGAGGATATATCACCACAATTTACGATAAGCGATTTTGCAGATATCATTTAAACCGAGGATCTCGCCCAACGATCCGAATGAGCACACACGGAGGAAAAAAGGCCTCTATAACATATGTCCCAAACATATTTTGCAGCAAACATATATTTGTTTGCAATCAGTCCGAAACATAACATATATTAAGTAGGCGCTCACTGGCTATCTCTAACATATACACACATTTATAAATGGTGATGGTGGTTTATTGAAAGGCAACAACAGACACACAAAAGCAACAACAGACACGTAGGTACATACAACATTCCAAAGAAATACATAACATACTTTAATAAAAGAAAAACTGAATGAAGTAATTTATAAAAAGTCACACTTTTAAAAAGAAAAAACTTATATAGAAACATCGTTGAATGCTTCAACTTAGTTGTGAAATAAAACACATTTTCCTCAAAGTTGAAATCATCAGCGGGGAATCGGCACCTGGAATCAAATGATTATATAAATAGTTACATACATATTTCAAATATACATATGTGTGTATGTATATGAAAATGTATTGATGTAATTACCCAATTTAATTCGATTTCTTTCTTGTCCAATAAAATATTTTCATTAACCTTCTTGATTCAATTATAAAATTTCCAATTATATAATGTATTGAGCATTTAATTTACTAAAAAGCATCACTTCTTTAAGTAGGACAAAACACTGACTTATTCCCGCACTTTACCGTCTATACTCAACGATTGTATTTAGAAAACTGGAAAACGAACAACATAATTAATACCCTTTTTTATTTTCCTCTTCGCTTGCTACGTTGGTTAACAACAAAGCACGAAACACATGTGTTTCGTTATAAAACAGCATTCCGCAGCCGCGAGAGCCCTGTTGTTACTCTCTTTGACAAAAATCCTCCCTCCACCCATAAAAAATATGTTCTAACATAAAAAATATGTCGGTACCCAAACAAATAAAATTGAGATATGTAACAACATGTTGCAAACATATATTATGTTTGGATCCAAACATATATTTGTTTGCAATCAGTCCCAAACAAATATTTGTTTGGATCCAAATATATTTCTAACATATATTTTTCTGCGTGTATAAGTATATTACAAGTGTCTTCAATTTATCGTTAACCACCTATAGTCTACCAGAAGCCCGGAAGATTTAAAGGATGGTCCCACATCTGAAGCCAGAGGAGGTTGAGAAAATGAGAAACGTACACGCAAAAAAAAAACGGCCTCTCTAACATATGTCCCAAACATATTTTGCAGCAAACATATATATGTTTGCAACAGTCCCAAACATAATATATGTTTGGGTCTGCAAACAAATATATGTTTGGGTGGAAACAAATATATGTTTGGGTGCAAACATATATATGTTTGGGTGCAAAGATATTTATGTTTGGGTGCAAACAAAGATATGTTTGGGTGGAAACAATTTTATGTTTGGGTGCAAACATTTTATATGTTTGGGTGCAAAAAAATACAAACCCAAAAGGCACAAAAAAAACAAACACATGCACCAGTGGGCGCTTACTGAGAGCAAGGGAGCGTAAAATTCAATGTAAAACACTTTAAAACAATGGTGGGCAAATTGCGAGAGACTCATGTATTTTTTACACTTTTGTGTATGAGGCCGAGCATTTCTACCCAACAGTGCTTTAAAATGTGTGCTCACTTGCTCTCAGTAAGAACTCACTGGCTATCTCTATAGTATACACACAAATGTTGTGGTTTTTTTATTGAAAGGCAAAAGAACAACAAACACATAGGTACATACAAAATTCCAAAGAAATACATAACACACTTTAATAAAAGAAAAACTGATTGAAATAATTTGTAAATAGTCACACTTATAAAAAGGAAAAATATATAGAAACGTAGTTGAACGCTTCTCCTTAGTTGTGAAATAAAACAAATTGTCCTCATAGTTGAAATCATCAGCGGGGAATCGGCATCTAGAATCAAATGATTATGTAATGTAATAAATAAATATGGATATGCCATATTTCAAAAATGAATAAGTATGTATGTAGTTACCAATATTAAATGCGATTTCTTCCTTGTCCAATAAAATATTTCCATTCACCTTATTGATTCAATTATAAAATTTCCATTTATAAAATGTATTGGGCATTTAATTTACTAAAAAGCACAATTTCTTTAAGAAAACACAAAACACTGATTTATTCACTCACTTTACCGTTTTGACTCTACAAAGGCAACTAAAACACTGAAGAAAGAAAAAAATATAATTCATATCATTTATTCTTTTCTTCGTCGCCAGCTAAGTTGGTTAACAACAACAAAACAAGAAACACACGAGTTTGACGCATACATGCCACCAAATCCCCCTTCTTCGCTTCTACGTCTTCTATTATACAATACCCACAGCCGCGAGAGCACTGTTATTACTCTCGTTGACAAACATCCTCTCTCCACCCATGAAAAAAATGTTCTAACATAAAAAATATGTTTTACCCAAACATATCAAATTGAGATATGTTACAAAATGTTGCAAACATATATTTGTTTGGACCCAAACATATTATGTTTGGATCCAAACATATATTTGTTTGCAACAGGTCCCAAACATATATTTGTTTGGATCCAAACATATTTCTAACATAAATTTTTCTGCGTGTACATGTCGATTTTCCTTCAGTCGCCAGTAACGAAGATTCCAGAGGCACTATTCCATTCCATGACGACTCATAAGTTTCCCAGTTGCCCAACATTAGGGGCCTAACCGAACAATTTTTCTTGGAGAACCGAACAATTTTTCAAGAAGTAAGTCTGGGGTATGCTTTGCATTTCAAGAATATTCAAACCTGCCTGAATAACACCCCGTATAATGAAAGAGACTGCCTCATTGTGACATCATCTTAGAGAGGAGGCGAAGATTTTACCGATTCATCATCACAATAAGATGTTGTCGTTGCACTACCTGCTTGGATGCTAACACCATAAACTCGTTCTGGCTCCTGTAGATCTCGAATCTGTCTGATTACAGCTTCTCGATATCCATTTTCCCCTTGTGTGTTATATCGAAATTTTGCCGCTATATTAAGACGATTTTGTATCTTGGCTGCAAGAAGAAAATGTTCCGAATCGGTGTTTGCCTCCTCGAATCAATTAGACATTCAACACACTGGAAGAGTGTCTCCAGTTTATCACAACATGATCGCGTCGATTTTTAGTTTTTCCACCTGGAGACTGGTGTTGCTCACCACCATGTTTTTGGACCCTGCAAAATCGATCAGCGATGTTATCTCATGAAGCGAACTTGCCAATCTTCGAAACTAACATATATTTTCCCAACTTTACCATTAAAATCTCCAATGAGGACGCCCCTACCAGAATTAGAGGAGATTGTCACAGCTCGCCAGACATAACCATCGTGTCACCTGGTCTGACAAATGACATTACTTGGCGACCCGTCATTTCCCTTGGATCAGACCAACTCCCCTAATTGTCTCCATTAGCAGACCACCCGATTTCATTACCTCTGAACGCCGCAGTTTCGTCAATCATAAGAAAGCTGATTGGTGGGGTTCAGAGAGTTCACCAATCACCGCTTCAGAGAACTGCCCAATCCTTCTGATGTTCGGGTAGCGGAAAGGACATTCCGAGACATCATCACCGCTGCAGCCGCTCGCTATATCCCTGCTGGTCGAATACCCGAAGTAAGACCAAACTTCCCAGCAGAGGCGACGGGATTAGCAAATGAGCGTGATGAGCTTCGTCGAACCAACCCCAATGACCCCAGAGTCAGGGAGCTGACACTGGAAGTTAACAGGGTGGTCGGCGAGCATAAGCGGAACAAGTGGTTAAATCATCTGAAGAGTTGCAACATTGGAGCCGTTATAGGTGAATTGTGAAAGAAAGGAATGTAGGACCTCAGTCACGTTTGGCGACGTTACGTTGAGTGACCCGAAGAGCTGCGCAAGTTATTTCAATCGACAGTTTGTCGAGCACCCCGGGAGTGACAGGGCAAAGAGAGGAGTATTACGTCGCATCAGATCTCTTCCTGCAGACGAGGAACCACCACAGCTTACAATGGATGATGTTGCCAATGCCATCAGGAACGCTAAATCATCAAAGGGGTTGGGCCCTGAATCTCAATGGTAATGCTTAAGCAGCTGGATGAGCCGGGAGTGGAGTATCTCACTAAAGTTTTCAACTTGTCGCTATCCACCCTCATTGTACCCGAAGTCTGGAAAATGGGCAGGGTGGTCCCACTACGGAATCCCGGCAATGATGCCAGCAAAAGTGAATCGTACAGGCCGATTTCGATTTTGTCGCCTTAGTCCTCCCCAGTATCAGAAATAGCTATCAAGTTGCCGATCATCAGCATGCATTCCGTAAGCAGCACAGCACGACAACTGCGCTGCTAGCCATTACCACATATATTTGTCAAGGACTCAACCAGAGACGGTCGTGCGATAGAACAGTGATGGTGGCGCTTAACTTATGAAAAGCGTTTGATACAGTCAGCCACTCAACGCTGTTTGAGGACATAGAGCAGACAACCCTCCGGCCAAGCTTGAAACGTTGGATAGTCAATTATGTGTTTGGACGCCAGTCGTACTTGGAATTCAGGAACAAGATGTCCAAACCCCGTAAAGTGAGACAGGGAGTTCACCAAGGTGGGGTGATATCTCCGGAACTGTTTAACCTCTCCTGTATTCCGCCCCCTCCAGACGGCATCGAGATCGTAACGTATGCGGATGATTGCACGATCCTGGCTTCTGGTACCTATCCTGATGACATCTGTGAGAGACTGAACAACTATTTAACCGATCTTACCACCTTTTTCCATTCGAGGAATATGCAGATTTCGGCCACAAAATCAACAGCCGCTCTGTTCACCACATGGACAGTGCAGTTTGGAGGAGAAGTGAATGTCGTGGTCGACGGTAGCAGAATTCCGACCAAAAACTGACCCAATATTTTAGAGGTCACATTCGACACTACTTTCAAGTTGTGCGCGCACGCCACAGCTATCTGCGACAAACTGAAAAGTAGGAACAATGTCCTCAAGTCCCTAGCCGGCAGCACCTGGGTGCAGATAAAGAAACCTTGTTGACCACATATAATGAGATAGGTCGGTCTTTGGTAAGCTATGCGGCTCCAGTTTGGTCCCCGGGTTTATCTGATACGAATTGGAAAAAAATTCAAACCTGTCAGAATGCCGTCTACATGAGGAGGCAAAAATTCTTCCAGTAAAGCAACGTAATGAGATGCTTTCGTTGCAGTACTTGCTTGGGTGTTACGGTGAGCGCCATCCCAATCACCATCTGCTGGCTAGGCCCGACACATTCAGGCATATCAGGAAGGATATTCATGCTCTATAGCGGGAGGTCCAACTATATAGGAGAGAACCTCTAGATCAACAGGCATATTAAGCAGGTTTAAATAGTATTCACACGTATGCAGTTGCTAAGGCCATAAGCAAATATAATGTGAATAAAGTCCTCGAAATACACCCCCCATCTATCGCAGCTGAGGAGCGTCAGCTGCCACGACAAACTAGAGTAGCTTTGGCCCAACTACGTTCGGGATATTGCAGTCGCCTAAATTATTATTGGGCGGAAATCAACCGCGCCCTGCAGGACATCTGCCCAGTATGCGGCATGGCCCCGCACGACACAAAACACCTTTTCAACTGCCCAGCCAAACCTACTCATCTAACTCCAGTGGATCTGTGGTTACATCCCATCGAAGCAGCCACTTTCCTGGAACTGGAGATACCCAGAACCCGAACATACAAATATAATAATAAACACTGTTACAACAACAACAACCGCATATCCTACCGCGGCGAAACCACATTAGTTTCAACATGAAATTAACATGTACCTAAGCTGAAGCCAATCAAATCCGTTGTTCAGTATACATCATTCCCTAAATAGCCATTCATGGGTAAAACATTTTTGGACAATATAATTTCTTTAATTTCTTTTACGCGATTAGTGGACTAAATTGAAATGTGGCCTAACTCAGTCCGCATTGAGGCACCACGGCGTGCCTTAACAAATTTAAATGGAAGGTGCTTACACCTCGGAAGTTTTTGCTGATTCTGAAACTACAATGCTCATAGATGAGAAATATCAAGAAACAAAAACAATCGCCGGAGGGATTTTAAAATAAATCGCGATTTAAGTTCACATTTTTAGGGGTTCTTTAGGTTTTCACGACTTTGCTTGGAAACCGCGAGTTCTATGTAAATGGGTCTAAAGAAAATTTTGTAGCAGAGAAAATTCTCCACAAGATTGGCCTTTATGATATTTTCGTAGCTTTTACCGTTTTTGAGATATAGAATTTCAAATTGAGACAATGCACTGACTGTATCGCCTCCTTATAAAACAATGTCATTACTGCAATTTCCCAAATTAAACTTATATATCTTGAAAATGGTACAACCTAGAAAAAAATAAATCATCCAATCTTGTAGAGAATTTTCACAGCTTCACTATTTTCTTTAGTCCCATTTTGATATGACTTGCGGTTTCCAAGCAAAATCTTGAAGACTTAAGATAAAAACCTAAAAATTTGAACTGAACCTCTATATCTCAAAAATGGTAAAACCTACGAAAAAACCTAAAGGTCTTTCTTATAGAGAATTTTCAAAGCTACAACATTTTCTTCAGACTCATTTCGATAGGACTTGCGGTTTCCAAGCAAAGTCGTGAAAACCTAAAAAATCCCTAAAATTGTGAATTTTGATCGCGATTTATTTAAAAATCCCTCCGGCGATTTTTTCAATTTTTTTTATTTTTCTTATCTATGAACATTGCTGTTTCAGAATCCGCAAAAACATCCCATGTGTAAGCGGTTTCCATTAAAAGTTAGTTAAGGGGTACTGTGCATAATATTGTTTTATAAGGGGATGATACAGTCAGTGCATTGTCCCAATTTGAACTTCCATATCTCAAAAACGGTAAAACCTACGAAAATATCATAAAGGCCAATCTTGTGGAGAATTTTCTCTGCTACAACGTTTTCTTTAGACTTATTTACATAGAACTCGCGGTTTCCAAGCTAAATCGTCAAAACCTAGAGAACCCCCGGCGATTTTTTTTTGTTTCTTGATATTTCTCATCTATGAGCATTGTAGTTTCAGAATCAGCAAAAACTTCCGAGGTGTAAGCACCTTCCATTTAAATTTGTTAAGGCACACCGTGGCTCCTGTAAGCTTTTCCTTATAAAATGAGCAGAACATGCATCACTGTTTATAATTATACCTACCGACCTATCGCTGACTAAAAAAATTGGCAAGTCATTACTGATTCATTTTTCAAAAATTCAAACAAATTATCTTTTATTTCAAATGAATGCAGATCATTGATTTTCCTAAATAACCTGTCTGATTAAGTCATAAAAAATCGTTAAGTATTTTAATGAGATTGTCATAATTTTATTAATTCTTTCTTCCAATATTTTTGGGAACTCATTCACATACCAAAACATAAAAATCCATGTATTGATCGATGCATCCTTCCATGCATTCAACATTGTTTGTCAGTTTAAAATGAACATGAGGGAATAGAAAGCAAAAGGGGGAACATACAGTTTGCAGATCAACCCAACTTGCTGATACACATTAAGTGATTAAATTTTTTAAACATTTCAGGCGAGAAGTATCATCAATAAATTAATGATGATATGAGAATGAAGTTTCGTGGATAATGCAGCAACAGCAGCCCAGGAAACCACAATACAGCGCCATCAGGCACGACATGATGCAGAACAGAGCCACACAACGAAATTTTATAATCAAAACTTAAGATCGCAAAAGAAACCAAAAATAAAAGTGAAACGGAAAGAGTGGCATGAATATCCCACAGTTAAGCAACAAAGTTAGATTGGACGAATTCCATGGGCAGCAGTTTTTCCAATTGCAGTTAAATTTCGATTAAGAAATTCTATTAAGTACATATTTTGAACGTTAGGGTCAAGACCTACACAAGGTCGGGCAATAACACCTTAGTCTTAGGTGCTGACACAGCGTAATCCTTGGTTAGGGTAAAGAAGTATGTAAAGATTTGTATTGCTTAACGATTGATTCTGATTTGTACACTGGTATTCTCCTTCTCACAACAACATAGATCCACTATCAGCACTATTTTTTTTTTTTTTTTTTTTTTTTTTTTTTATTTATTTATTTATTTAATACTGCAACTAGTTATACAACTAACAAGCAATTTACAACTAATTAGATAATTCACATGTTTATGTAAAAATACATATACTCAAAGGAATATTTTAATTTCGAACTAGGTCGAACGGCTTCTTCCTTCTTAACCGCCGCTCTATTCCATCTTGATCAGCAAGAGTTGATGCTTCAGTGTTTTTATGGCCTCTCAATCTAATGTTGTGTTTTGTTGCAATGGATCTAATTTCATCAGTAACATAATTGACTTTGAGATCTCGATGTAAATCGGTCATTCGGATATACCAAGGTGCGTTTACGATGCACCTGAGAACTTTATTTTGGAAAAGTTGGATTGTATTAATATTTTGTTTACTCGTGCACTCCCACAGTTGTGCACCATACGACCATATTGGTTTCAATGTTTGATTGTATATCAATAGCTTATTTTGTGTGGAAAGTTTGGATTTTCTTCCAATCAACCAATTTAGTTTTTTCCATTTAAGTTGCATTTCTTTTACTTTAATTTTGACATGTTCACTCCAGCGTAATTTTGCGTCTAGCGTCATACCCAAATATTTTGCTGTGTTCGAATAGGGGATTTGTATGTCATCTATAAATATAGGATCATGTGACAAGGTTAGATTCGAAAAGTCTACATGAGTTGATTTTGTGCTGTTCAGGTTTATACGCCATTTTTTGGTCCATTCTATGACCGAGTTGACTGCTTCTTGAAGTTTCTGTTTGGCTTCTTTCTCTGTACTGGCCACAGACAAAATTGCAGTGTCATCTGCAAAGGTGGCCAACGTAGTATGCGGATATCAGCACTATAACATCTCAATGCAAGAAAATTAACGTACTCCTTGAAAACTTGTCCTGAATCTTCATATGTCATAGCAGTGGTTATGGTATAAATTTGTATCTTCTTACTGAGTACAAACATACAAACAACACATGTGGTTTATTTACTGCATGTTATTTTTATAACATCATTTGTTAAAGCATGCACAATCATGCTGCGCTAATTTATATCAATGTTCTTAAATATGAGATCCGTATAATTTCTCACACTTGAAGTTCCAAATTGTGAGTATTATTCTTTGCATATGGAAGTGGAATTGCAGGTTTGGTTCATGACTACGAAACGACTCTCAGCTGACATAGCAAAAAAAAAAAAAAAAAACACAAAACTTTCGTTTCAGAATGGTCTTGTTCGGTAGAAAGTGACTTTTTTTTAAGATTACTTACTCCTAGATTCACTTTTGGCAGTTTTGTTGAGATGTGTATTATTTTATTGTTGTAAAATAATTCAGCTAAATCTGATAAATTCCCATTTAAACGAATTCATCGGTTACGTTTATTCTTGAGCTCTGGTCGTCATAAAATTGGGGAAGAGTTCTTTGTTTCAATACAAAGACCTAAGAGAACTGATGAGTCCAAGTGGCGTTGGACGAAACTAGTATTCTTTGCCTTTCCCGAAATTAAATAAATTTTAACTATATCCCACTTTAAATAAAACTTGTTGTTTTAAAATTTAAAAACAACAAAACCCGAGATTTATTTGAATTATTTTATGTAATCGTTACATACTCCTCCAAAGCTTAGATATAGTTTACGCATCGAAATTTTGCTGATACTGATATATTGGATTGCTGAAAACAATCGTTTTTAGACAGAAGAACACCTCTGGAGATCTTCTATAGACATAAGAAGACCTCGTGTAATCTTCTTTAAATAGAAGAAGACCTATTGACGTCTTCTATAGACAGAAGAAGGCCTCTGAAGGTCTTCTTTTAACAGAAGAAGTCTTCTATAGACAGAAGAAAATCTCTTGTAGTGTTCTTTAGGCAGAAGAAGATGTCTTGAGGTCTTTTAAAGATAGAATAAGACCTCTGAGGCTTTCTATAGACAGAAAAGGGTATCTGAAGGTCTTCTTTTAACAGAAGAGGTCTTTTGTAGACATAAAAAGGGTATCTGAAGGTCTTCTTTTAACAGAAGAGGTCTTTTGTAGACAGAAGAAAATCTCTAGATATCTTCTATAGGCGTAAGAAGACCTCCTGTAATCTTCTTTATACACAAGAAGGCCTCTAGGCAGAGGAAGACCTCTTGTGGTCTTCTACCGGCGGAAAATAACTCTTAATATCTTTTATAGGCATAACAAGACCTCTTGTAGTCTTCCACAAATAGAAAAATACCTCTTGAGGTTTTTCAAAGTCAGAAGAAGACCTCTTGAAGCTTTCTATAGACGGAAGAAGGCATATGAAGGTCTTCTTTTAACAGAAGAGGTTTTCTGTGAAGAGATGAAAAATCTCTAGAAGTCTTCTATTGGAAGAAGGAAACCTCTTGCAGTATTTTAGTGATGTCTTCTTTAGACATAACAAGACCCCTTGTAGTCTTCTATAAATAGCAAAAGACCTCTTAAGGTCTTCTACAGATAGACGACAACCTCTTGAGGACTTCTATAGACCGATGAAAACCTCTTGAGGCCTTCTTTTGATGGAAGCAGGCCTCTAAAAGTCTTCTTTTAACAGAAAATGTCTTCTGTAGAGAGAAGAAAGTCTGCAGAACACGGTGCTCTTGAAACAATTTTAAATGGAAGGTGCTTACACAATGTTCAAAGATGAGAAAAATCAAAAAAACAAAAAAATCCCCGGAGCGCTTTTTTAATAAATCTCGATTTAAGTTTACATTTTTAGGGGTTGTTTAGGTTTTCAGGATTTTGCTTAGAAACCGCAAGTTCTATCAAAATCGGACTAAAGAAAATGGTGTAGTTATGAAAATTCTCTACAAGATCGACCTTTATGGTATTTTCGTACTTTTTACCATTTTTGAGATATAGAAGTTCAAATTGGGACAATGCACTGACTGTATCGCCCCCTTATAAAACAATGTCATGAAGGGTGCGCCTTAACTAACTTTTGATGAAAACCGCTTACACAGGCAAAGTTTTTGTGAATTCTGAAACAGCAGTGTTTATAGATGAGAAAAATCCAAAAACAAGAAAAAATCGCTGTAGGGATTTTTAAATAAATCGCGGTCAAAATTCACATTTTTAGGTGTTTTTTAGGTTTTCACGATTTTGCTTGGAAACCGCAAGTCCAATCGAAATGGAGCTAAAGAAAATTTTGTAGCTATAAAAATTCTCTGGAGGATTGACGTTTATGATTTGTTTCCAGCCTGTACCATTTTTGAGATAAAGAAGCTCAGTTTACATTTTTAGGTTTTTTTGTTAGGGTTTCGCGATTTTGCTTGAATACGGTAAGTCATATCGGTATGGGACCTGAGAAAATCTTAAAGCAGTGAAAATTCTCTACAAGACTTGCTTAAGTAACTTATCCTAAGTTGTAACATTTTTTTATATATATAAGTTTATGTTGGGAATTTGCAGTCATGACATTGTTTTAAAAGGGGGCAATACTGAATTGAATTGAATTTGAATTGTCCCAATTTGAACTTATATATCTCAAAAGCAGTAAAAGCGACGAGAATACCATAAAAGTCAATCTTATAGAGAATTTTCATAGCTACAACATTTTCTTCAGTCCCATTTTGATAGGACTTGCGGTTTCTAAGCAAAATCGTGAAAACCTAAACAACCCCTAAAAATGTCAACTTAAATCGCGATTTATTTAAAAAGCGCTCCGACGATTTTTTCTGTTTTTTGATTTTTCTCATCTATAAACATTGTAGTTTCAGAATACGCAAAAACTTCCGAGGTGTAAGCACCTTCCATTTAAAATTGTTTCAAGAGCACCGTGAGAAGTCTTCCACAGGCAGAAGAAGACCTCCTGAAGTCTTCTATGTACAAAAGAAGATCTTTTGAAAAATTTTATAGACAGAAAAATACCTCTTGAGGTCTTCTGTAGATATGTGAATTCCTCTTTGGTCTTCTATAGACAGAAGAAGACTTCGCGTTCTATAGACGGAAGAAGGCTTCTGAATGCCTCCTTTTGACAAAAGAAGACCTCTGGAAGTCTTCATTCAACAGAAGAGGTCTTCTTTAGACTGAAAAATATCACTAGAAATATTCCATATGCATAAGAACACCTCGTGTAGTCTTCTATATGCAGAAGAAGACCCCTTGTGGTCTTCTTAAGACAGAGCGAGACATCTTGAGGACTTCTATAGATAGAAGATGGCATCTTGAGGTGTTCTATAGACAGACGACGACCTCCTGAGGTCTCCTATAGAAAGACAGAAGAACTTATTGAGTTTTTCTATAGACTGAAGAAAACCTCTTCTTGTCTTTTACACAAAGAGAACTGTTCTAACGGTCCTATTTAAAGAAGAAGACCTCCGGAGGTTTTCTTTAGTCAGAAGCAGGCCTCTTGCTGTTTTCTTTAAAGAGGAAAGGTCTCACGAGGCCTTCTTTAACAGAAGAAGAACTCTTATGGTCTTCTAGACCTTTTGAGGTCTTCTACCGGCAGAAGAAAACCTCTTGAGGTCTGCTATAGACATAAGAAGACCACTACAAATAGAAGAAGACCTCATGAGGTCTTTTAGTGACAGAAAAAGTCTTCTTGAGGTCTTCTAAAAACAAAAGAAGGCCTCTTAAGGCCTTCTATATACGGAAGAAAGGCCCTGAAAGTCCGCTTTTAACAGAATAAGATGTCTGGAGGTGTTCTTTAAACACAAGAGTTTTCTTAAGAATGAAGAAGACCTCTTAAAGTCTTCCACCGGCAACAAAGACCTCTTAAGGTCTTCTATAGACATAAGATAACCCCTAGTAGCTTTCTATAGACTTTTTTGGATCTTCTACAGACAGAAGAACTTTTGGGGTCTTTTATAGACAGAAGAATACCTCTTAGGGTCTTCTATAGACAAAACAAAACTTCTTGAAGTCTTCTGTAGTCTAAAGAATACCTCTTGAGGTATACCTTAAAATATATCCTAAAGTCTTCTATAGACAGAAGAACATCTCTCGGAGTCCTCTACAGTCAGAACAAGTTCTCTTGAAGTCTATAGGCGGGTGAAAACATCACGAGATCTTTTAAAGGCACTATAAGGTCTTCTACTGATAGCAGAAGGACAGAAGAAGACCTCTTGAGGACCTCTAAAGACAGAAGAAGATATATTGATGTCTTCTATAAATTGAACATTTAAAATTTTTCCGTTGCAAATAAAAATACTTCAGGATATCTTCTGAGGTTTTCTAAAGGCACTAGAAGGTCTTCTACAGATAGCAGAAGGAAAGAAGATGACCTCTTTAGGACTTCTATAGACAGAGGAAGATATTTTGAGGTCTTCTATAAATTGAACATTTGAAAATTTTCCATTGCAAATAAAATACCTCAGGATATCTTCTGTTGCCTATAGAAAATCTATAAACGTATTCTGTTGTTTATAGTAAACCTCTAAAAATCATGGAGTACTCTTTAGACAGAAGACTTCGCCTTTTTTGTCTTCAATAGACATAGGATAACATTTTGGAAAATACCTCTTCGAGTCTTCTAACAACTATTGGAATCACTGTGCGACACGAAAATTATTAACCATATTCTGACACCGCAGCGGTATAGAAAACCAAAAATAAGGAGACACATGTCCCGGCGTTTTTCCCTATTACTTCAACTTTCGCGGTTATGGGCCCCAAAGACCTGAGGCCTTGATGTCAAAAGGGATCATTTTGCCAGGCACATATCTTCTAAACCGCTACGAATTAGGTTTTACACGTAGAAGAAAAGTTGTAGCTCTCGTCTTAAAGAATAATAATTGTAAACACATAAAATCAATTCAACCTCACCTTCAAGGTCAAATTTTTAGTCTACAAAAATTATAGCCAAAAACTTTTGAAAATATTCGATTTTTATACTTTTTTCTCCGATTCCGGCCGCAGATACCGAACCGCCCAAAAATTAAGGATACTACAAAAATGTTCTTAAGATTTCAAAATATAACTTTCTAGAACATAAAATGATAATAGGAAGGTTTCTTTAAGCTCATTTTGCTACATTATTGTGGTCCATTGTTTTCTTGAATTTTGAACGGTTTAGTATCTATGGAGCAGGAACCGAGAAAAGAAGATAAAAATGGCATTTGATTTGCTATTTTGACCATAAAGAACCGTTTCTACAGATTTCGTATGTTCTAGAAAGTTGTTAACTAAGATCTAAGGTACATTTTTCTAGTTGGTTGTTTGCTTCAATTTTGATCGGTTTGATATTTGTAGACTAAAATCTGAGAAAAAATTAAAAGCGAAATTTGACTTTGACGATTTTGACCTTGAAGGTGATGTTAAATGGATTTTATGTGTTCACAATTATTATTCTTTAAGACGTGAGCTGCAACTTTTCCTCTACGAGAAAGCCCAAATTCTTAGCGGTTTAGAAGATATGTGTCTGGCAAATGAACCCTTTTGACATCAAGGCCTCAGGTCTTTCGGGGCCCATAACAGCGAAAGTTGAAGTGATAGGGAAAAAGGCCGGGACACGTATCTTCTTATTTTTGGTCTTCTATCACGCTGCGGTGTTAGAATATGGTTAATAAACCATGACTCAAAAAAGTACACACAGTGAATTATGGCTGTTTTTTCTGCATTTGTTCAAAACTTAAAACCTCCGGTACTGATTTATCTAAGCCCCATATACCATTGTGGTCAGGAAGAATTTGGGTTGATATCGCAATTTGCTTAATGTAGATGTAGTTTATTATATTACAGGTATGCGACTTCTTCGACGTGTATAAATGTTTGACAGTAGAAACTCTAAAAACAGTGATAAGGAACATCTCCATTTCCAATGAATTGCACTTCCTGTAACCCGGTTATATATAATTGTTTCACATACTTCCCAGACGGAAGAAGGATGACGGTAAGCCGGTTTTATTGGCCCTATATTTTCTAAGTTCTTTCGCCAGTACATAACCTGCACCTTCCCTGTCCCAGAGTTTGAATATTTTATGTCTATTCCGGCCATAAGCATTGTCTATTCCACTAAAATCTGTGACAAGGTTTCATGACCGTAATTTAGGTATTAGATTTGCACATTTAGAGGTTAATATTTTCCATGTTCGGCATTGTTGACATAATACTATTTCACTGATATAATCTGCACATTTATCCGCCAATACATCCGGCTCGTTAAAAGTTTCCTCTCCCTACCAGGCCTCAAGCAATGTAATTTTTGCAACATTTTATCGAAGCTTACTAATACTTATTTTCAGAATCTACTTAGCACCAGAATAATCATCTTTACATTTTAATATTCATTTCGAAGCAAAACAAAAAACGCTTTCGCAAAAACATGCAACTTGAAAATAAATTGTTGGAAAATTGCATGTTCGACATGCTGGCAGTGGAGAACATTTTTACAGCATATTGAATATTTAAACATTGCAAATATTTGCTTGGTAAACATGAATGAATATCTGCTTAGGTCTTTCGAAGTGGCCAATAAAACATGCATTTATTTTTCCCTAGCAATGGGCCAAGATGTCTGGTCCGGCTTACCTTGACCATTGCCACAAAGCGAACAACAGCAACGACAACAATTAGAGTTCAATGAAGCATAAATTCATTGTAAGGTATTGGAATTGATAATGCCCAATACTTGGTTGGCATTGCAAAGGTAAGTTCAGTATCACTCGAAGTTTACTTAGCTCAGAGCTGAGTAAAGTAACTTACAAATAAACAAACAAAAAATATGCAACGATCTAGGAGGTACATTAAATTTTGCCAAGAATTCCATCAGTATTACCACCACAAACACCAGCATCAGCAGAAGAGCCACAAGAAGTATTCAGTTTTTGTGAGAGTGAAACTTCCAACTCTTGTTGTGGTGGTGTTTGTTGCAGTGATCTTAACTACAGATCATCAACACGCATCTTTAAATATCACCTCGAATGAATCTTAACCGCACCACCGCCTTCAATGTGACTTAAAGACTTTCAACTTTTAATTGAACCCTCATCATCATCGTCGTCATCGAATGGCCACTTCTACAAATGTTGGTCGATCTGTCCGCCTGTCTGTCCGTTGATGGTTGAGGATCATTTCGCAGTCCGTCCTTTTTTTCCGTCCATTGATCAGTTGGTTGTTGCTGTCGTTGCCGTCTTTGCTTTGGCTTTTGTTGATACGGATGATGTCGCTATCGTTTATCTCCGTTTTGGGATGAAGTTTCTTTTGTTTTTTGTATGTTGTTGCAATTTTTTCTACTGTTGTTGTTTTATTTGTTGTTTTTCGGTATTTTGTATACAAATCCAATAAACAAATAAAACATCATTTAATTTAATCTTTTTCTTCAACCTCTGTCTCATCTCTACTTAATTTTATTTGTTCTTCATCTTCATGGTCTGCAGTGCATTTCTTTTTTCTTTTTTTGTGAGTGGCGTTGAAATGTTTGCCTGGAATCATGGAGATGAAGGCAAGGTTACAAAATATGAATATAAGAAAGCATCTTCTATAGGAAAACCAAATAGGTCTTCTTCTCTCCATAGTGACCTCAAGAGGTTTTCATCGGTCTACAGATGACCTCAAGAGGTCTTCTCAGTCCTATAGAAGACCTAAAGTGGTCTTCTTCGGTCGGTAGAAACCTAAAGTGGTCTTGAGTCTTTTAAACACTTCAAAAAATCTTCTGTTTGTAGAAAACCTCAATAGGTTTTCTTCTCTCTGTAGAAGAAAGAGACGTCAAGAAGTCTTCTTCTGCTATGAAATACCTCAAAAGGACTTGTTGTCTATATGGAAGACCCAACAGGTCTTCTTTGGTCTACAGAAGACTTCAAGAGGTCTTCTTCGGTCTATAGAAGACTACAAAAGGTTTTCTTCCGTCTATAGAAGACCCCAAGAGGTCTTCTTCGGTCTACAGAAGACCTCAATATGTCTTCTTCGGTCTTTAGAAGACATCAATAGGTCTCCTTCAGTCCATAGAAGACCCCTAGAGGTCTTCTTCGGTCTATAGAAGACCTCAAGAGGTCTTCTTCGGGCTATTTTTTGCTTCTTCGGTTGTTTTTGCAACATTGCAAATCCAATAATATTTGCTTTCTCTGGGAGTTTTAGCTTTAAGACACCATCATACATCACGTTCTGGCAGGAGTTACCAAAAATATTATTCTTTATGCAGCACCAATATGGGCGAAATCCTTGAGGTATGCCACTTATTACGAAAAGATTGGTAC
This sequence comes from Musca autumnalis, assembly GCF_047663935.1. Taxonomy (NCBI): domain Eukaryota; kingdom Metazoa; phylum Arthropoda; class Insecta; order Diptera; family Muscidae; genus Musca; species Musca autumnalis. The sequence continues at coordinate 79,150,276 of NW_027411644.1, forward strand.
GGTATACAGACTGGCAGCACTACGTGTATGCTGTGCATATAGGACTGTTTCTGACGATGCAGCCTATGTTATCGCAGCTATGATTTCCATAGATATTCTTGCAAGAGAATCGGAATACATATACAATTCAAGAAGCTCACAGGAAACAGATAATGAATCCGACGTCGCAAGAAGACGTAGCATTACCGAATGGCAAAGTAGGTGGTCAACATCTACAAAAGGCAGATAGATGGAAGTGTTCTCTGATAAGAAATGTGGACACATGGTCAAATAGGCGACATGGAGATCTAAACTTCTATCTCATTCAATTTCTCTCCGGACATGGCTGTTTCAGGTCCTATTTATACCGTTTTGGACTTGACTGCTCCCCTGATTGTCCCTGCTGCGTGGAACATGTAGAAGACCCATACCACGTTTTCTTTCTGTGCCCGCGATTCAGTGAGTAGAGGACAAATTTAGAGCGGCAAGTTGGTAGTGAAATATGTGTAGAAAACATAGTCGAAATTATGATGACGCACAGAGGGGAAACATAGGCCTAAAGTTGCTCAAAACTCAAAATATGAAAATCGTTTTTTTATGAAAAAATGTTGATAAACGGCAACCAGACTCTTTTCTACATTTGCTATAACCATCCCCGACTTTGTAAGATTAACCAATCCAATGCAGCAGTCGATTGAACTCAGCCATACTGAAAACAAAAAGTAAATTTTCGAAAACTAAGAAATTAGGTGAACATTAAAATGACATTATTTTCGCGAAATTTTATATTTTTCAAGATTTATTGTTTTTGTACAGTCTCCGAACAAGATTAGCATTTAAAATTTTCAGATTGATTTTACATCTTTGCTCTTTAATTATGGTGATACATATCCTCTTTATGAAATTTTTTTATGATAATTTTTAAGATTACTACAATTTCAATAGTGAAAAAGTATATTTCCCCGTCGTTTCCCGACCATAGTTTCTTCTAATGTTTTATGCGCTTGAGTCTCAAATATCAGATTCAATCATAAAAAACTGCGCATATTTGCGCCATTCCGAAAAAATCTAATTTTTCTCAACTAAAATATGAAATATTTTTATATGGAATTGCAAGGTTTACTCACACTAAATTTTGTTCCGCCTTATAACCGGGGCTCATATTTATCAGACTAAACCAACAGCTATCAAATATGTTTGCATTATTCAGAAACATTCACGGCTTTTCTCATGTGAATTGAGAAAAATTTAATTTAAGTAAGTTTCAAAAAAATAAAATTTGGAATGAAATATATGTATATGGGACTATATATACATCTGTACCGATTTGTTTGAAAATTGGCGCAATGTTTTTTTAGGCTTGTTCAGGTTGCATGTGTCAAATTTCAGTGATTTTGGTGCTTTTTTATCTCATATCAGATGCGAATATATATGGAAGCTGCATCCAAATCTGGACCGATTTTCATTATTTTATATAGGATTAATCCTTATACAGAAGATATGCTTTGTGCAAAATTTTATATCAATCCGACTATAAATGAGCTTTCTAGGGCTTTTGATCAACTTTTAACACAAATTTCCCCTCTGTGTGACGTCTCTAAGCAATTGGGAGTACGTAAAGACAATAATATTGGAATTACGGAGGCAAGACGACATTCGAAGAAGAATAACAAATAGAAGTGTTCTATAGAACATTCCCCCCTGCGACGAAATGCCTGTACGGCGGTACCGCAGGTATGGTGGATCAGAGTAAAGGGGTTATTTTAGCGTGTTAAAGTCTCGCACACCTGGCGAAAACATACACCAGGTAGCCAGAGTCTTTCGGTGATTTTTTCCCCGACCAAAAAAAAAGAGGTTTCTTCTGTCTATAGAAGACCCCAAGAAGTCTTCTTCGGTTTATAGAAGGCCTCAAGATGTCTTCTTCGGTCTATAGAAGACCCCATGAGGTCTTCTTCGGTCTACAGAAGACTTCAAGAGGTCTCCTTTGGTCTATAGAAGACCCCTAGAGGTCTTCTTCTGTCTATAGAAGACCCCAAGAGGTCTTCTTCGGTCTATATAAGACCTCAAGATGTCATCTTCGGTCTATAGAAGACATCATAAAAGACTCCTAGAGGTCTTCTTCTGTTTATAGAAGACCTCAAGAGGTCTTCTTCAGTCTATAGAAGACCTCAAGAGGTCTTCTTCAGGGCATAGAAGACTTCAAGAGGTATCCTTCGGTCCATAGAAAGCCCCTAGAGGTCTTCCTCTTCAAGAGGTTTTCTTCAGAACATAGAAGACCTCAAGAGGTCTTCTTCAGTCCATAGAAGACCTCAATAGGTCTTCTTCGCTCTTCTCTCTACAGAAGATCACAAGAGGTCTTCTTCGGTCTATAGAAGACTTCAAGAAGTCTTCTTAGGTTTATAGAAGACCTCAAGATGTCTTCTTCGGTCTATAGAAGACCTCATGAGGTCTTCTTCGGTCTACAGAAGACTTCAAGAGGTCTCCTTTGGTCTATAGAAGACCCCAAGAGGTCTTCTTCGGTCTATATAAGACCTCAAGATGTCTTCTTCGGTCTATAGAAGACATCATAAAAGACTCCTAGAGGTCTTCTTCTGTCTATAGAAGACCTCAAGAGGTCTTCTTCAGGGCATAGAAGACTTCAAGAGGTATCCTTCGGTCTATAGAAAGCCCCTAGAGGTCTTCCTCTGTCTATAGAAGACTTCAAGAGGTCTTCTTCAGTCTATAGAAGACTTCAAGAGGTTTTCTTCAGGACATAGAAGACCTCAAGAGGTCTTCTTCAGTCCATAGAAGACCTCAAGAGGTCTTCTTCGGTCTATACAAGACCTCAAGGGGTCTTTTTCGGTCTATAGAAAACCTCAAGGGGTCTTCTTCTGTCTATAGAAGACCTCAAGAAGTCTTCTTCTGTCTATAAAAGACCTCAAGAAGTCTTCTTCTCTCTATAGAAGACCTCAAGAGGTCTTCTTCTGTCTATGGAAGACCTCAAGAAGTCTTCTTCTGTCTATAGAAGACCTCAAGAGGATTTCTTCTGTCTATAGAAGACCTCTTCTTCTGTCTATAAAAGACACCAAGAGGTCTCTTTTGTCTACAGAAGACCTCAAGAAGTTTTATAGCGACAGGAGGTATACTTCTGACCATTGAAGACTTCAAGAGGTCTTCTTCTGTCTTTAGGAGGCATCAAGAGGTCTTCTTCTGTCTGTAGAAAACATCAAGAGGTCTTCTTCTGTCTATAGAAGGCATCGATAAGTCTTCCTCTATCTATAGGAGGCATAAAGAGGTCTTCTTCCTGCTATACGATAACTCAAGAAATCTTCCTCCCTGTACAAGGCCTTAGTAGGTCTTCTGCTTTCTATAGGAGACCTCAATAAGTCTTATTATGTCTGTAGAAGACCTCAAGAGGATTTCCTCTGTCTGTGGAAGTACTCAAGAGGCCTTCTTCTGCCTATAGAAGACCTCAAGAGGTCTTCTTCTGCCTATAGAAGACCTCAAGAGGACTTCTTCTGTCTATAGAAGACCTCAAGAGGTCTTCTTCTGTCTATAAAAGACACCAAGAGGTCTTCTTTTGTCTATAGAAGACCTCAAGAAGTTTTATAGCCATAGGAGGTCTTCTTCTGACCATTGAAGACTTCAAGAGGTATTCTTCTGTCCTTAGGAGGCCTCAAAAGGTCTTCTTCTGTCTATAGAAGACTTCAAGAGGTCTTCTTCTGTGTATAGGAGGCATCGATAAGTCTTCCTCTATCTATAGGATGCCTCAAGAGGTCTCCTTCCTGCTATACAATACCTCAAGAAATCTTCCTCCCTGTACAAGGCCTTAGTAGGTCTTCTGCTTTCTATAGGAGACCTCAATAAGTCTTATTATGTCTGTAGAAGACCTCAAAGGGGTTCCCTCTGTCTATAGAAGACCTCAAGAGGTCTTCTTCTTTCTATAGAAGACCTCAAGAGGTCTTCTTCTGTTTATAGAAAACCTCAAGAGGTCTTCTTCTGTCTATGGAAGACCTCAAGAGGTCTTCTTCTTTCTATAGAAGACCTCAAGAGGTCGTCTTCTTTCTACAGAAGACCTCAAGAGGTCTTCTTCAGTCTATATAAAGACAGCAATATGTCTTCTTCTTTCTATAGAAGACTTCAAGAGGTCTTCTTCTGCCTATAGAAGACCTCAAGAAATCTTCTTCTCCCTATGGAAGTCCTCAAGATCTCTTCTTCTGCCCACGGAAGACCTCAAAGGGCTATCTTCTGTCTATAGAAGGGTTTATTCTTTCCATAGAAGACCTGAAGATGTCTTCTTCTGTCTTTAGGAGGCATCGAGAAGTCTTCCTCTATCTATAGGAGGCCTCAAGAGGTCTTTTTCTGTCTACAGAAGACATCGAGAGTTCTTCTTCTGTCTGTAAAAGACTTCAAGACCTCTTCGGACTATAGAAGACCTAGCGATTTCTTTTCCTGTCTGTAAAAGAACTCAAGGGGTCTTCCTCTGTCTATAGAAGACCTCTAGAGGTCGTCTGTTTTCTATAGAAGATCTCAATAAGTCTTTTGTTTTCTACAGAATACCTCAAGAGGTATTTTGTTTTCTATGCGAGACTTTTAGGAGGCTCCCACTGTATGTAAAAGACCTCAAGTGGCCCTTTTCTGTTTATGGAAGACTTCAAGAGGTCTTCTGTTTTCTATAGGCCATTTCATTAGGCCTTTTGTTTTCTATAGGTGACCAAAAAGCATTCCTTCGGTCAGTAGAAGGCCTCAAGGGACTATCTCAACGGATCCCATTATGTCTGTAGAAGACCTCAACAGGTAGGCTTCTGCCTGCAGAATATCTCAAGAAGTTTTCTTCTTAACCTGAAAGACCTCAAGATATCTTCCTCAGGATCTCTTCTTCTGCCTATGGAATACTTCAAGAGGTTTCTTAGTCGTTGGAAGATTCCACTGAATCTTCTTCCGTCTATAGAAGAAAACAATTGGTTTTCTTCTGTCTAACGATGATCTCGGGGGGTCTTCTTCTGTCTATAGAAGACCTCTAGACCTCTTCTTCTGTAGTATAAAGAGGGTTAAAATGTCTACTGTTGCTTATTCCCGATGACTCAGGCAAGTGAATCATATGCTATTCATATTTAATAACCCTTTACCACTTGCCCTAACTATTCCCTACTCATTTCTTAAGTACAGCGGGTGTTTGCTTGGCGCACATTGATCATCGTCATCCACACGATCATCATCGTCGTCATTATCATTATCGATAGCTTAAAGAAAAAGAGGAAACAGAACCCAAATCTGTCTGCACTGGCATCCATCCGAACCATTCATGGTTTTATTAATATTCGTTGAAATCCTTTGTAGGAATCTGTTTTTATTTTTTTTTTCGAAGTCTTTACTTATGATGCCGGATAGTAGTTGTGGGTTATGGCAATGGTTGTGATGTTGTGTTTGTTGTTGTTGATATTTATATTGATTTTTGCGTGTGGATCTTTTATTGCCGTAGCTCGTTTTTAATTAGTTTCTGTTCTCATGTGATTTACGACCAGACATTGGTTGCTTCGTTGCTATCATTGATCGCTTTGAGATTGGTGAGAAGTTCGTTTTCAATTTTTTGTGGCTCTTCACATTTTCTTTTATAAATATTTATAGTGGCTGTAATGTAAAGTTTTGGATAATTGTAATTAATATTGATTGTGGAAATTAATTAGGCAAGTCGATTAGGAAGAAGTAAGATGGGAATAGGGGAGGAATGACAATGACCTTGACCATGTGGTGTGGTAGGAAAATTTTGGTTTCGCTAAAGACTGATCTCAGAGTACGTCAAAGTGTAGTTTTGTAAAAGAGATTGAGAAGTCAAGACAGGACAAGCCTAGAAGTAATTTTAGACGGCTGTATTAAGTTGATACAGCCTTACAAGACTGAGGTTTGTACAGAAGATAACTAAAAACAGAACTCTTTAAGATCCAATGCTTTTAGGAAATAAGCATCAGATGAAGAGTTCAATTTGACTATTAGAAACAAAGTGCGTAATATAAAGGAAACAGTATCCTGGCCACATACAAAATACTATTGAGCATATTGAGTCTATGCTCAACTAAAAAATAGACAAATACAACTAAAGGTCCTGGTCGGTTTAAACATTGAAAAGTTTAGTTTGTTTCTTCTTTTATGTCAGGAGAACACTGACCTCACATTGACGTCACTTGAGAAGCTACGTTTAACACCCACTAACACATTTATTTGAAAAGCTTATGCATTTGGGTAAAGCTTTAATGGTGTAAGTCCTTCCAATTTCCTTAAACTTTGCTATGTTCGTGGCCCTAAAAATATAATATGGAATGGGATGACAGTCGAACTAGCTCGATGTGCATCTCAGTTGATCGATCGTTTTAAGCCAAACTTTATATGAAGTAGACGAACCTTCATGTTTCCACAAACTTACCGGAGGAACAAGGGAGACTTCTCTCTTCCTTGCACGTATAAACATATAAACCTATGAGTTTCTATGATTTGTCACCACATGCTTGTTAATCATCATCATCCTTCTCCTAAACCGAATTTGAAATTTTATGAGTCACATTATCTTTAACAACATGTGCCTCTAATAATTGTGTCCATGAAAACAATCCATTTTTTAATTCAACTTCCTAACCTCCCTTGACCTTGGAGGGTTTCTATTTTTCCATTCATTACCTTTTGATGTAAATTTTGCAATTGTTTTATTTTAGTTGATTATTCATTCGGTGACAAATGATTTGCCATTGTCACTTTTATGGTAATTCCATCGGTGAATAACTTCTATCTCATCGCACCGCATCGCATCTCATCATATCATGCATAATTAACATTCTAAAATATATTTAGCGTTTTGTTTTTGAACAAAAAAATTAACACTAATACAATGACAACACAGAAGGCACATTTACATGCAGCTTGTAATGGAAATTAACAAGTAAATTGAAAACAGATTTTCAGACGGGTCTACAGCTCAACAACATTCAACATTATTGAAGGGTTATTCCACATAAATTTGACTTAACTCTTAACTAACAATTTGTTTTAAGTTTTGATCATCCCACACTGAGTGAAGACCCCAAATGTAGTTTGCTGTCTATGGAAGACTGCAAGGGATCCTTTTCTTTTTACCGAAGGCCTTATTTTGTTTATAAAAGAACCCAAAATGGACTGCCTATGAAAGACCTTGAGGGGCTTCCTTTTGTCTATAGAAGTCTTCAAGAAGTATTTTGTGTCTGCCTTAGATCTTTTGTTTATGACTAACGAAGGCGTCATAAAAGAGCCCAAGGGGAAGACGAAGCCGTCATAAAAGAGCCAAAGGGGTGTGTGTCTATCGAAGGCCTCAATGTGTTTTCTCTCTATAGAAGTCCTCTAGGGGCCGTTCTTCGTCTATAGAAGGTCCCAAGTGCTATTCTTCTGTCTATAAAAGACCTCCAGAGGTATTCTTATGTCTGTCGAAGGCATCAAAAGGGTCTTCTTCTGTAAAGAAGATCTCAAGTCGTATTTTTGTGTATATCGAAAGCGGCAATGCCTCTTCTTCTAACTATCAAATGAGCCAAAAGGTCTTCTTCTGTCTATAAAAGACCTCAATGGGTCTTCTTCTGTCTATAAAAGCCCTCAAGGGATATATATGTGTCTATATAAGGCCTCAAGGGGCCTTCCGTGTCTATGGAAGGCCTCAACGGGTCTTCTGCTGTCTATAGAAGTCCTCTAGGGGTCGTTTTTTTGTCTCAAGTGGTATTTTATAAAATCCCTCAATGGGTCTTCTTCTGTCTATAGAAGATTTCAAGTGGTATTTTTGCCTTTAGCGAAGGCTGCAAGGGTTCTTCTGACTATCGAAGGCGTCAAGGGGTCTTCTTTTGTCTATAAAAGCCCTCAAGGGGTATTTCTTCCTCTATCAAAGGCCTCAATGGGTCTTATTCTGTCTAAAGAAATCCTCTAGGGGCCGTTTTTCGCCTATAAAAGATCTCAAGTGGTATTCTTCTTTCGATAAAGACCTAGAGGAGTCCTCTTATGTGTATCGAAGGCCATAAGGGGTGTTCTTTTGTCAATAGAAGACCTCAAGGGGTCTTCTTCTGGCTATTGAAGTCCCTTGTGGTCTTCTTGTGTCTATCGAAGGCCTCAAGGGCCTCTTCTATCTACACAAGATCTCAAGGAGTCATCTTCTGTCAATAAAGGTTCATATGAGTCTTTTCTGTCTATATAAGGTCTCGAGTGGTATTATTCTGTCTATGAAAGCCCTCAAGCGGTCTTCTTGAGTCTATCGAGGGCTGCAAGCTGTCCATAAGAGGTCTTCTTCTGTATATTAAAAACGTCAAGTGATCTTTTTCTGTCTATAGAAGGCCTCAAGGGATCTTATTCTGTCTATAGAATTCCTCCGGTGGTCTTCTTGTGTCTATCGAAGGCCTCAAGGGGTCTTATTCTGTCTCTTTTCTATTTTCCTCTATAGAAGACCTCAAGAAATATCCTTCTGTCTATACAAGACTTCATGGGGTCTTCTTCTTTTTAAAGAAGACCTCAAGGGGTACATTAAAGTCCTCTGGTGGTCTTCTTATATCTATCGATGTCTATAGAAGTCCTCTGGTGGTTTTCTTGTGTCTACTGATGGCCGCAAAGGCTCTTCTTCTTTCTATAGAATTCCTTTAGGGACATTTTTTGTCTATAGAAGACCTCTATAGGAGACCTCAAGGGGTCTTCTTCTGTCTATAGAAGTCCTCTGGAGGTCGTCTTGTGTCTACCAATGGCCGTAAGGCGTCTTCTTCTGTTTATAGAAGTCATTTAGGGGGATTTTCGTCTATAGAAGGCCTCAAGTGGTATTCTTTTGTTTATACAAGTCGTCCAGATGTCTTCTCTTTCCATCGAAGACCTAAAGGAGTCTCTTTCTGTCTATAGAATGCCTCTATGGCCCTTTTTCGTCTATAGAAGATCTCGAGTGGTATTACTATGTCCACAGAAGCCGTCAAGACTGCAGGGGTACCTCTTTTAACTCCCGAAGGGGTCAACAGGTCTTCTGTCTATAGAATACCTCAAGGGATATTCTTCGGTCTATAGAAGTCCTCTGGTGATCTACTTTTGTTAATCGAAAACCTCAAGATATCATCTAATGTCTATAGAATTCCTTTAGGGACATTTTTCGTCTATAGAAGACATCAAAACCTATTCTTCTGTCTATAGAACACCTCAAGGGCTCTTCTTCTGTCTATAGAACTCCTTTAGGGGCATTTTTCGACTATAGAAGAACTCAAAGGGTCTTCTTCTGACTATAAGAATTCTTTAGGGACATTTGTCTTCTATATACGATTTCAAAGGGTTTCCTTCTGTCTGTAGAAGATCTCAAGGGGTATTTTTCTATCTATAGAAGTTATCTGGTGGTATTCTTGTGTCTATCTATGATCTGAAGTAGTCTTCTTAGGCCTATAGAAGTCCTTTAGGGTCATATTTCATCCATCAAGCGGTCTTTATTTGTCTATTGAAGGCCTCAAGACCCCTCTCTATAGAAGTCATCTAGAGGCCTTTTTCCTCTATAGAAGATCTCAAGAGGTATTATTATTCCCTATAAAAGTCCTCAAGGGGTCTTCTTGAGTCCATCAAAGGCATCAAAAGGTCTTCTTCTGAGTACCAAAGGCGTCAAAAAGGCTTCTTCTGTCTATAGAAGCTCCCTGGGCACCTTTTTCATCTATAAAAGATCTCAAGTGGTATTCTTCTGTGTATAAAGCCCCTCTTGTGTCTTCTTTTTTTCTATACAAGACCTCTAGAACTTATTTTGTCTAAAGAAGATCTCAAGTGGTATTCATCTATCCGTAAAAGCCCTGTACGATTCACATTTGCTAGTGTCCTTGCCTGGCTACTTTTGGACGATGTCAGTGGCTAACGACATGTAGAGAACTTTGGTGAGATACTCTACTAACTGCCCATTCAGTGTTTCAGCACTACCTTGGAGATACCGTCAGGGCCGAACGCTTTGGATTGTTTATCGTACCTAATAGCATTTGCAACATCATCCATTATAAATTATGTTAATTCTCCTAGGCAAAAAGTGATTTAAGGAGACGTAGTACTATTCTCTTATCTTTTTAGGAGCACAATAAACACAATTAACGTGGATTTTTACAGATTTTTAGGAGCACCCTTGACCCACAATAGACTTGTATTTTTTAAAGATTTTTAGGAGCACACTTGACCCACATTTTTAGGAGCACCCTTGACCCACAACAAACGTGGTTTTTTTTTAAAGATTATTAGGAGCACTCTTGACCCACAATAAACCTGGATTTTTTAAAGATTTTTAGGAGCACCCTTGACCCACAATAAACTTGGATTTTTTAAAGATTTTTAGGAGCACCCTTGACCCACAATAAACGTGGATTTTTTAAAGATTTGTAGGAGCACCCTTGACCCACAATAAACGTGGATTTTTTAAAGATTTTTAGGAACACCCTTGACCCACAATAAACGTGGATTTTTTTAAAGACTTTTAGGAGCACCCTCGATCCACAATAAACGGGAATTTTTTTAAAGATTTTAGGAGCACCCTTGACCCACAATGAACGTGGATTTTTTAAAGATTTTTAGGAACACCCTTGACCCACAATAAACGTGGATTTTTTTTTAAAGATTTTTAGGAACACCCTTGACCCACAATAAACGTGGATTTTTTTTAAAGATTTTTAGGAGCACCCTTGACCCACAATAACCTGGATTTTTTTAAAGATTTTTAGGAGCACCCTTGACCCACAATAAACGCGGATTTTTTAAAGATTTTTAGGAGCACCCTTGACCCACAATAAACGTGTATTTTTTTTAAAGATTTTTAGGAACACCCTTGACCCACAATAAACGTGGATTTTTTAAAGATTTGTAGGAGCACCCTTGACCCACAATAAACGTGGATTTTTTAAAGATTTTTAGGAACACCCTTGACCCACAATAACCTGGATTTTTTTTAAAGATTTTTAGGAACACCCTTGACCCACAATAAACGTGGATTTTTTAAAGATTTTTAGGAACACCCTTGACCCACAATAAACGTGGATTTTTTTTAAAGATTTTTAGGAACACCCTTGACCCACAATAAACGTGGATTTTTTAAAGATTTGTAGGAGCACCCTTGACCCACAATAAACGTGGATTTTTTAAAGATTTGACCCACAATAACCTGGATTTTTTTAAAGATTTTTAGGAACACCCTTGACCCACAATAAACGTGGATTTTTTTAAGATTTTTAGGAGCACCCTTGACCCACAATAAACGTTGATTTTTTTTAAAGATTTTTAGGAGCACCCTTGACCCACAATAACCTGGATTTTTTTAAAGATTTTTAGGAGCACCCTTGACCCACAATAAACGTGGATTTTTTAAAGATTTTTAGGAACACCCTTGACCCACAATAAACGTGGATTTTTTTTAAAGATTTTTAGGAACACCCTTGACCCACAATAAACGTGGATTTTTTAAAGATTTGTAGGAGCACCCTTGACCCACAATAAACGTGGATTTTTTAAAGATTTTTAGGAACACCCTTGACCCACAATAAACGTGGATTTTTTTAAAGATTTTTAGGAGCACCCCTGACCAACAATAAACGTGGATTTATTAAAGATTTGTAGGAGCACCCTTGACCCACAATAAACGTGGATATTTTAAAGATTTGTAGGAGCACCCTTGACCCACAATAAACGTGGATTTTTTAGGAGCACCCTTAACCCACAATAAACGTGGATTTTTTAGGAGCACCCTTAACCCACAATAAACGTGGATTTTTTAAAGGTTTTTAAGTATATCCTTGACCCACAATAAACGCTGATTTTTTAAAGATTTTTAGGAGCACCCTTGACCCACAAATCCTTTCGGCCACTTATAAGGTTTCAACTAAAAATAGTAACCTATTCTGGTTTTTTTATGAACGATCTGAATGTTTTTCTGACTTTGTCGGACTTTTCTTATAAATTTGTATCAACGACCCTAACTAACTTTTTTATCCACAGTCGTGGTAAAATTTATAGCGGAATTGCTCTTGGCTAACTTCACCAAAGTTCCGCCACATTCTAACATATCATGAGTCTAACCATTTTTTATAACTATGTATGTAAGTATGTGTCACAGATTTTAATATATTTTCCATTCATTTTTTACTTTATTAGCAAAAAAAAAAATCCAAAACAAATCAAATAACTACTTAACTTTAGAATCTTTTTGTTTAAATCATGAAATTATTTGGGATTCCCTTGCATCACACAACACCCCCGTCTCAGGCCGCAAACTTTGCAATTATAAATCAACAACAGCAACAAAAACACCAGCACCGCCAACAACAATAAAAATTATATTAAAGCGCCACCTCACCACATGGCAAATGGCAGTAATGCCTTGGCGTTTCATGGCAATTGCAGTTGCAGCAGCGACAGCTCAGACTCATCTCCAAAGCCATGTCCGTTGTTGGACGGAATAACAACAATAGCTACAGAAAAAACAACAACTAAACTTGAGTTAACGTGTGTCAGGGTCTTAGCCGTTGTTTTTGTTTTTCTATTACATTTAAGCTCTTCCACCAACACCATTGCAATTTCTTTGCTGCAGTTTTTTTTTTTCGAATCAATGAAATGGCAGTGAATATTCGCCATTCTCATAAATAACGTCACAGACAGTTTTTGTTAATGTCTGCCATTGGATTTACTCGACTGGTTCGCTGGCTGGCTGGCCAGCTAGCTAGCTGTTACAGCAGCCTGGGAGTAGATCATAACCATCTAACATGACTGTTGGTAGTGTGGAATAAAACAGATTTTGTGATTTATCTATTGTAATGGTGGACAGTGAGGCGAAACCAAGCATTATAAGGTATTGAAATTTAAGAAGAATTCTTGGAACACGATTTTTGACGGAGAACTTATTTTCATTCACTTCGTAATACATTAGGAATATGTATATTATATAATATGTATATGTATATTTCAGTTTTCCTCAACGAAGGGGTCGGTTTCGAAAGTAGAAGAAATACAAGTGGGGTTAACATGTGTCTCGACTGCAGTCTCAGTAAGCGGTAGTAGGTTACAGAGTCTATGGTCACCGGCTTAAACCATTATTTCAATGGGGAACATTTTTTGACAGTGTCAAATTGTTTATTCTCGTTAGCCTAAGGGCTGATGTCATAAAATTACACGGTGCTCCTGAACCAACTTTAAATGAACTGAGCATACACCTGGGAAGTTTTTGCGGATTCTGAAACAACAATGACCATAGATGAGAAAAATAACAAGTAAGAAAAGCGTTAAGTTCGGTCGGGCCGAACTTTTTATACCCTCCACCACAAATTTCAGCCATTTCGGTGGATTAATGTGGCCACAACCTTCAAAATACCGAAATTCGGAAGGTTCCGTTCTATGGGGCTACATGATAGCGTGGACTTATACCTACAAATTTCTGGGGGAAAGTTTTATACGCCTAAAGAAGACTAAATACCAAATTTCTGCCATCTCGGTGTGATAATGAGGCTAAAACGTTCAGAATATCGAAAATCGGGAGATATTGTATTATGGGGGCTATATCAACACGTGGACCTATATAAACATTTTATGGTAGAAATGTTTCTTAGCCTCTGGAAACACAAAATACAAAGTTACAACCGATTCTTTGGTCAAATGGGTCTAATACATTCAAAATATATTAAAATGACGCGTACTTTATAAGGGGCCTATACCAAAACGTGGACCTATATAACCCAACTTTGGTAGGAATGTTTTCTGGCCTCTGAAGACACAAAATACCAAATTACAACCAATTCGGTGGTCAAATGGGTATAATACATTCAAAATATATTAAAATGACGCGTACTTTATATGGGGCCTTATATGGGGGCTATACCAAAACGTGGACCTATATAACCCAACTTTGGTAGGAATATTTTTTGGCCTCTGGAGACACAAAGTACCAAATTACAACCAATTCGGTGGTAAAATGGACCAAATATCTTAAAAATTCCTTAAAACGACGACGCGTCACGCGTCATTTTGTATGGGGGCTATACGAATGCGTGGACCTACATAGCCCGCTTTCAATACCAAAAGTCCTACGTAAATATAACATATTTTCCCAAAATTTCATCAACCTACGTCAATCCGTTCGGACGCTAGAGTGATTTCCACAGACGGACAGACAGACAGACGGACAGACGGACGGACATGGCTATATCGATGTAGAATTGCACGCTGATCAAGAATATATATACTTTGTGGGGTCTACAATGATTATTTCGAGTAGTTACAAACGTAGTGACAAACTTAATATACCCCCATCCTATGGTGGAGGGTATAAAAAAAAACAATAAATTGCGCTTTTTAAATAAATCCCAATCAAATTTCACATTTTTAGGTTTTTACGAATTTGCTTGGTAACCGCATGTCCCATCGAAATTGGATTGGAGAAAATATAAAAACCGCTTACACATAGGAAGTTTTTGCGGATTCTGAAACAGCAATGTTCATAGATGAGAAAAATCCAAAAACAAGAAAAAATCGCAGGAGGGATTTTTAAATAAATCGCGGTCAAAATTCACATTTTTAGGTTTATTTTAGGGTTTCGCGATTTTGCTTGGAAACCGCAAGTCCAACCGAAATTTGATTCAGAATCCACAAAAACTTCCCGTAAGAACCTTTCATTTAAAGTTGGTTCAAGAGCACCTTGATAACTATTAAATGGCAATTTCCGACTAAGTCGAGGCCCTGCAACGAGTATGTTTTTATACCCTAAGCCTTTAGGCTACAAAGGGCTCGTCGACATAACGGCTTAAACCCCAAATACTATGTTTGGACGAAACTCGCTTTAGACAATTTGGAGTCGATTTAGGCATGTCCGCCCATCTGTCTGTCTGGTTGGTGCGCACGATAACTCTCGAACGGATCAACCGATTCGAATCAAATTTTGGGTATCGTAAATTTTGTCCAAACTTAGTTTAAGTTCGAAGATGGGCCATATCGGTCCACTGCTTCGGGTATGGTGTGAACGATAACTTTCGAAGGGAGCTATCGATTTAGTCAACTCCTTCGGGTAGCTCCCACAAAAAATTCGGATAAAGTGAAGTATAAGAGCTCCTCTCGGATCGTTTTGAAATTTTTTTCAGTAAGTTGTCCTTGCGGGTCTCTTCACGTCGGTACAATTTCTTTCTTGCGCAAGTCCATAATTCCTGAGCTATTGGTCTAAAATCTCCAAGAAACCCTGACGGCACCAACCAAAATGGCATATCCGCAAGATAATTCATGCAGGGAGTTTCAGATTGGATAAGACTTTGCACATCGTTTTATTCCTTCCACTCATGTATCAGGTTGGAATATGGATTGTATCGGTCCACTCATTCGGGTACCTCGCACACATAACTCAGATAAAGTGAAGTTTAAAAGCTCTTCTCGGATCGTTTAGAATTTGTTTCAGTAAGGTCTCCTTGCGGCTCCCTTTACGACGGTACAATTTTGTTCTTGCGCAAGTCTACACTTCACAAAATAAGTCTCGCAGGGAGTTTCTGATTGGTGCAGACTTTGCACATCGTATTCTTTCATCCAGTCATGCATCAGGTTTGTTGCGCGCTGTGCCACATTCCAACTCGAAGTTCATCGCCTTACCGCCATAATCTGGGAAGGAGTTAACCTATTGCCAACCAATGGCGTGAAGTAGGCGATTCTGTTTGTAGAGCACTTTCAACACCTCTGACGCATCCGCTTTCAAAGACGATGCGTGAGGTAGTTGGTAGAAAGTTGTTATCGCTCGAAATTTGTTGATGTCTTATAGTGCACTAATGCTAATAATTGTCTGGAAGAGAAAATTTCGATTACTTTTATTAATAGTCGACAATTTTAACTCCTAGAGCCCATTCCACTGTTTTTCACATTGCTACAGGTTATGGTTTTATCTCATATGACC
Source organism: Musca autumnalis (assembly GCF_047663935.1). NCBI lineage: Eukaryota > Metazoa > Arthropoda > Insecta > Diptera > Muscidae > Musca > Musca autumnalis. The sequence goes on from NW_027411644.1 coordinate 79,166,135, forward strand.
AATGACTTTCACAGAACCCTTCTTCAGGATTCGCTTTATCAATACATGGGGAGATTACTTGCTTCCTCTTCTGACTATATAGGTCATAACAGATTGAGCACTCAATCTTGTGTTGCTATGGAACTCGGTCACCCAGAAATTCCAAGAGACTTGTTCAAAGGTAGTGTCGAAGCTCCTAAACCATCTGCCTTCCTTCTTTACCCCAGAATCCTTAGGGACAGATGTTTACAAAGCTGTCACAATTAATGTAACAGCTGTCACTTTATAAGTGATGGACACCGCCGTGGGAAGCGACAGAATTCAAGTGACTTGTCTTATGCCTGCCAGACATTTTAACTATTCGAAGCAATCACTTACTTAAATGTGGTGTCTACATCCAGACGACAGTTAATGCCATAAGAAATGTTTCGGTACCTGAGGATTTTCTTTCAATTCTCCTCACAAACAGAAATTTCAACAAAATACTGAATATGTTTGTAGATAAATTTGTTTATTTCCCTGACTTCATGTGGAGAACATGTTCAAATTATCTTCCCCAGCTTATTCTACCAGAGTGAACTGTCTTCGTAAGGAATGTCTACCAACAACCGCCGATACCTAAAAAAGAAATCGCTATGTCTTAGCAAAATCTTTAGCCTGGTGCTTCCTAAAATTTGCAAAAAATTACATCCCTTTTAAACTGATGTAGAATCGACATAGTGCCAATAACACTGTCAGACAAGGAAGCCTGTTTCTATAGATCATCAGTTGAACTGTCTTGCCTTAGCAGGTAATTAACAGATTGTTGTAGATATTTTATTCTTCTTTTTCCTGCCTATGTTGCCGGGGATGCTGAGGACTATTTTAATGTATCTTCCCCAGATTTTTCCATTAAGCGTCCCGGCTATATAAGGAAAGTATATAAGTCACCACGGATGATCTACCCCTAAGAGAGCTTTGAATCTACCCCTAAGAGAGCTTTGAATCTACCCCTAAGAGAGCTTTGAAGCCCTAAAAGAATGTCTGAAAATTGATCAGAAAAAATTAGAAAATGGTAACCCGCAAATGCACGGGCAAAAAAGAACCACACATACATTTGGAACGGTGAGGAGAGGAGTGAGGAGTCAAAACATAATAATCCTATGAGGATGCCCAGATGGACATATAACAAAGCACCTATTACAAAACAAAGTATAAGTAAGGTAAATATTAGTAGACTAAAAAGCGTCCTAACAGGATATTATTTGAATTTGCACAGAACAGACATACAATATTGTATGCAGGGCATAAGGAGTAGACGACTCAGACCGCAGTTCTTGTGAAACGACATCATGCTCAATCACAAATGATTTGAGAGCTTATGTTCTACTCGACAGCTACAAAGCAAGTGAGTGATTTTGACATTCTCTTTCTACAAAAGGCAGTCCTTTCGGAATACATAAACCCAAATTTACATGGAATAGTGTACGTTTACGTGTTATTTCGTATGGCTTGCCGGTCGCATAGATTTTCGTTTCGAAAGAGTTTACATGAACAGAAAATGATTTTTCTCCACTTCAGAAGCGCAAGAAACCTTTCGGAGCTTTTGAGCCATTATCTCAGGAAGTATTGACTTACTCCCGAAAACAAATTGTAAATGAGGCCGCTAGAACAAACGATGCGAGAGGAGCTCTTAAACTTCACTTTTTCCGAATTTTGTGTGGGAGGTACCCGAAGGAGTGGACCGATATAGTCCATATTTCAACCTGATGACTGGATAAGTAATACGATGCGACAAATCTGCACCAAAGGAGTTTCTCCCTGTGAAATTTATCTTACGGATTTGCCATTTTTGTTGGTGCCGTCAGGGTTTCTTGGAGCTTACAGACCAATATCTCAGGAAGTATGGACTTGCGCAAGAGAAAAATTGTACCATCGTAAAGGGAGTCGCAAGCACAACCTACTGCAAAAAAATCAAAACTATCCGTGAGGAGCCCATTATCCGAACTTTGTGTGGGAGGTACCCGAAAGAGTAGACCGATATAGTCCATATTCTAATCCGGTCTATATATGGAAGAAATAATACGATATGCAAGGTTTGGACCAAATCGGTTGCTCCTTCGAGGGTTGTCATTCACACCATTTTACAGACAAATTTTGAACTTTTGTGGGGGAGGTACCCGAAGGAGTGTACCGAAATGGCCCATCTTTGGACATAAACTAATTTGAAAAAAAAAATTACGAGGTGCAAAATTTGGTTCAAGTCGGTTGATTAGTTCGAGAGTTATCATGCGCACCAGCCAGACAGACGGACGGTCATGGCTTAATCGACTCCAAATTGTCAGAAACGAATTTCGTCCAAAGCCGTTATTTCGATGAGGCACATTTTTGGTCGTAGGGCGGGGCGATTTGTATGGAAGGAAAAACAGTAACGGGCGCGTCGCGATTCTGATTCATGGGATTGTACTGAGCAAAAAATTCCACTGGACCATATGTCTACGGTGAAAATCGAGCCTTCCGATTTTGACTTGATGTTTCTTTGTATATATTGGCATATAACAGCCAAACCATTGAAATTTTCGATCCAACACTGAGACTAAAAGTGTAACCAAGACAATAATTAAGAACTCTCTAGTACATCGCAAAAGCATTGAGATGCTTCTTCAGGCAGTTTTGGCCTTGAGATGGTGCACATTTTTCGGAAAAGTTAAGTTAACTAAATCCATACATGACTTCGCAATCCAGCAAATCAAACGCGTCGGCTCCCTATGTCCCAGCATCCTAAAAATTGAATCGGAAGAAGGCTTATGCCCCTATAATTAGTGCATACAATTTGTAGAGGGACCTTCTTGTGAAAAGGACACAGGATGCTCACATACCAATTTTTCTTGCCAGATGGTGCTAGCTAGCTGATGAATACACCTTATCAGCGTGTCGCCTCTGTCTGGGAATCCATCGGCTCCTGCTGTCTTATTATTATTCAGCCGATTTATTGCTGTCTTTACCTCATCTTGGCTGGGCGGTATACATTCAGTACCATCTTCTGGGATTGGATCTGCGGTATCTTCGTCGGCTTCACAGTTTGGAGAAAATGATCTTTCCTTTGAATTTAGAGTAGTTCTATATGCCGCATTTTTTCTTCGGTAGCAGCAGAACATAGGTTCCATAGGTTCCTTTGTGGAGGTCTCTGGTATCCAAATATGGATTATACGGCTGTTTGCATGAAATAGGCAAAACTTTGCAACTGTGATGATATGTCATCTGGTCACAACGTGACCAATTTGATGTCTTGGTTTTAAGTCTGCATACAGCCAGGTGCCCTTTTAAATGTCAAGATGCTTAAATCCGGTACTGCTAACTATCACGTTTTTTTTCCATTGCGAAGTCTATCAGCCTCATTCCATTGTCAGATGTTTCACTGTGTAAACTGAGTTTCCCGACTGTTGGCCCAAAGATATTCTCATTTTCAATTTTGAAGAATAATTTAAATGTCATGGGCAGGACAACGGTCATATTTTTCTTCTAAGCCTTCGTAAAATATGTCTTTTGTCTGTTAGTCCCTGTCTTCAGTGGGAGCATGAGCGCAAGTAAAGCTGATGTTGTAGAATTTTGCCTTCATCAGTATTGCAGCAATTCTTTCATTCACTGGGGTGAGACTGTAGATCAAATGTTCTAACCTCCGAGCCACTACACATCCGCAGCCATACTCATGCTTTATGTCATGGCAGCTATAATACATTGCGTCACCTTTAAGTGTTGTTGTGACGCCTTTCCCAATCCATCGTATTTCCTGTATGGCCATTTTATTGGCCTTGCACTTTTCAAGTACATCTGCCAGCGCGTAAACTGCTCCATCTCTATAAAGAGTGAGAACATTGCAGGTGCAGATTCGCAGATCATTGTCCTGAAAACGTTTGCGGGGATCGTCATATTGATTGTTTTTTCATAGTATGTTGCTTTATGGAGGTAGCGGTTACTAGCCCAACGCCCCACCCAAGGTTTTCACGGTCATGTTAGCTTACTGGTGTTAAAAGCAGCTCCACAGGTGACACCTCGGGGAAGTCAGTCACTTAAAATAAAAGGACCAAGATTAGTCCTGGGCTTTGCCATGTTTAAGTCGGTCAGGGCCGTTGGCCTTGGTATCTTTCACCCCCTACAATACCCACTTTTGTAGGAAAAATATGCATAAATAATCTTAAAATTTAATAGAAATATGTCTTATTTTGATGAAACAAAAAATAAGTTGTATTTTCGTAGTTGCAGCACTGTGCCTTGTCGCTGGTAGTGGTTACATTGTGAAACAGTGGCAATAAATGGAAGTTAGTTGATTCCATAGATTTGTGATTCGCTTTTATTTGTTTAATCATGTTTTTGCATTTTTTGTTATTGTTGTTGCTTTTATTTTTAATTTAATGTCCGACAATAAAATGCATCATCTGACACAAAACCTGCATGCATTGAGCAAGGTTGCGGGAGAATACAAAACGTTATCAGAAGATTAAAATGATAGATACAACCCAGCAAATATTTGCATCACCAAATGAAATTTCTTTAATAATCTAAAGAGAAAGTTTCAAAAGATCGATAATTTGTAATAATTTGTATTTTTTTAATTAATTAAATTTAATTTGTAATGAAAAGAGTTATACGCTCAGGATGTGTAAGCTGTGTAATATTTTAAATGGTAAATAAATAAATCCATTTTTGCACCTGAGCCAAATGTTAGCTCTACATTCCCAGTATTTATGTGATGTCAAGCTGCGGTCAAAATGCGCTCATTGTGTTGACAGTATTTACCCTTTATTTTTTTTTTGCAATTTTTTCATATACATATGATTTTAACATCTGTCGTTAAGTCTATCCCAAATTCTTCGCTGGATATCTTTGCAATTGAATGTCTATAAATATAAATCCATATCTGTATATAAAAAGGTACACCGTCATGTTTCATTTCGTGTTATGACTTAGTGTCTATATAAAATATTTTTTTCACTAGTTTGTGTAAACAAATTAAAAATAGCAAAAACAGTTAAAATTTGTATTTTATTTGGTATATTTGTTGTAATAAAATATTTCACTATGAACGACCAATGGCAGCCAATGTTAATGCGCATTTGGTAATAATTCCATTAAAAGCTCGCCATTATTTTATTTATTATTTATAGAATTCACTTTGTATGCAATTTTAGTGATTGCAAAGAGGATGTACCGCGGTGACTGGGAAATCCATTTGATAGCGAAACAATAGAAAGTGATTAACATACGAGCGAGTATGTTATTTAAAATGTTAATACACTTCGATAGCATACTTCGTAATTGAGAAGTGGATTTCCGTAAAATAAGTAAAGTGCAATGTAATTATGAGACAGACAGAGAGGTAATGAACAGGAATGTTCAAAACTTTCTCGGAAATTGTTGACGCTCCGTAAAACAAAGAGTATATACTTGTAATCGGAATAATAGGAACTAGGAAAGGAATACATTACTGAACGATATAGAAATGGTTCTTAAACGAGACCTACATATGCATAATGTTTTGAACATACATACACACAATACTTAAGGGAAGGAGTGTACCTATTCCACTGTGACACAAAATAGATTAAATTAATTTTAGGAATGACATTTTGTATAGGTCTAATAGTCCTGGCAAAATATTTATTGAAAAAAAAACACTTATTCCCCGCTTCCACGTAGTCCAATGGGTAGAAAGTTCGCATTGCATACTATGCGGAGCTTGAAACAGACTGAAAAACATCATTTCTAGCGGTAGTTAACCAATTCGACGAAATTTTGAAGGGAAAATACGTCACTACAACACCTATGGGGAAACAGGGCATTAAATTGGCTTGCGGTTTGTAGTTAGTCGCAAATCAAAACATCTTGTCTCCACATACGCATCGGTGGATCAAATGCTAGTGACAAATCAAATTAAATCTAATCCTTCAACATCCCCATTAGCGTCTATGTCCAACCAAACACAGAGACGAACAGGCAGGAAAACTAGCCTAGAAATGTCAAAATTATTCGAAAAAGTGCAGGTTGTCTTCGCGGTCACTATTACAACTGCTCAATTTTTTTTTAATGGCCAAAAAGCTCTAAAATCCTTCCAGCACCAACTAAAATGACAAATTATCAATTGAGTATCAGATTTAGTCAACATTTTGGACGTCGTAAAATTTCTTCCAAGCTTACATCAAGTTCCAAGCAGTTCCCTCAACATAGTTCAAAATATTACGTAGGAGATGAAAGATAACAAACAGTGGCCCTTACCGGTTTTAGATAGTGAGCTAACCTTTGCCGCGCGTCCGCCGGTAAGAACGATAACAAGAAAAAAATCACCCTACCATGCAAAATTTAAAACAAGTGAGAAAAGGCTATAGTCGGTACGGGGCCGACTATGTGATACCCTACACCACTACCTCTGTGCATTATCTTTTCACTCGAAAACATTTCTTTTAGGGAGATACGAAAGTTTTCACCTATCTGGCTTTTATACCAAATGTCTTAAGGCGAACTGAACCAAAATAATTAATATTTAATTTTATATTTGACTACTATCGACATCACCAACATCAATATGCTTCTATCTCTGTGAGAAAATTTCGTGATGATCCGATCAAAATTCCGACCTGTAGTGTGATTGCACAAAAACTGGAAAAAAGGGATGTATTACCGACTATTGCGATATCTCTATTATTTTACCACCTACGGCAACCAACTTTGCATAATTTTAAAGATGGGATTTTCTACTTTCTCAGCCTGACTGAGACTGCTGACTGCTTTTAGATGGTCCCCAACCAAAGGTGTGATATCCGTCATTATTATTAAAATCGCAAAAATTAAAAGTTAGGTTTTATTTTCGACTATTGTGATATCTTGTTTGTTTGATCACCTACGGGAACCTACTTTACATCATTACTTACACTATTACTTTCTTTGTCAGGTTTTACTTTTGGTATACCCCATATAGAAGCTGAGATATTCGCTTTGGAAAAAAACATTGTCTTTTTATCCAAATAAGTTTTTTGCGCATTACGACCCCTAAATATTATGCGAACATCATCAAAATCAATAGGCTTTCATCTGTGAGACCCAAATTAACCCTCAAAATTTCGTGACGATCCGATCAAAATTGAGACCTGTAGCGTGATTTCCAAAAAAAAAAAAAAAAACTGAAAATTTGGGTTTTATTTGCGACTATTGTGATATCTTCGTTGTTTGATCACCTAAGAGAACCTACTTTACATCATTAGAAAGGTGATATTTTCTACTTTCATTGTCAGGTTGTACTTTTGGTGTACCCCATACAGAAGCTGAGATATTCGCTTTGGAAGAAAACGTTGTCTTTTTATCCACATAAGTTTTTTGCCCATTTCGACCCCTAAATATTATCCGACTATCACCAAAATCAATAGGCTTCTTCCCCTCCGGGACCCCCATCAACATCCGAAATTTCTTGACGATCCGATCAAAATTGCGACCTGTAGCGTGATTACAAGGTTTAGATGGACAGCTAGTTCGGCTACAGCTAGTTCGGCTAAAAATTGTAACTAAAATGCTCAAAATACCAAAAATCGGGAGGTACGGTTATAAGGGGGCCGTACCAAAACATGGACCTATGTTGACGATGTTTGGTGGAGATATTTCATGACCACTGAGAACCTCAAGTGTCAAATTGCAGATAGTTCGGTTACAAATTTTAGCTAAAATTCTCAAAATACCGAAAATCGGGAAGTACCGTTATATGGGGGCTATACCAAAACATGGACCTATATTGACGATGTTTGGTAGAGATATTTCATGACCACTGAGAACCTCAAATGGCAAATTACAGCTATTTCGGTTAAAAATTGAAGCTAAAATTCTCGAAATACCGAAAATCGGGAGGTACCGATATATGGGGGCTATACCAAAACATGGACCTATGTTGACGATGTTGCATGGAGATGTTTCACGACAACTGAGAACCTCAAATGTCAAATTGCAGATAGTTCGGTTAAAAATTGTGGCTAAAATTCTCAAAATACCGAAAATCGGGAGGTACCGTTATATGGGGACTATACCAAAACATGGACCTATGCCCATATCCTTTGGGATATAAGTTTGCTGATCACCAGGAACCCTTAGTGCTAAATTATAGCTAATTCGGTCTGCAAATGTGGCGAACAACGTCAAAATACCTCAAATCCGGAGGTACTGTTATATGGGGGCTATACCAAAAAGTGGACCGATATAGCCCATCTTCGAACTTGACCTGCCTATGGAAAAAAGACCCTCGGGTGCAAAATTTCAGCACTCTATCTCAATTATTGCGGACGCTAGAGTGATTACAACAGACGGACAGACGGAAAGACGGACAGACGGAGGGACAGACGGACATGGCTAGATCGTCTTAGAATTTTATCCTGATCAAGAATATATATACTTTATAGGGTCGCAAATGATTAGTTCGATGTGTTACAAACGGAATGACAAACTTAATATACCCTCCATACTATGGTGGAGGGTATAAAAACAAGTAAAAAAGTATCAGTCGGCTTTGCCGGCAGAGATATACCCTCAGCCTTTCTTAATTGAAACACCTTTTTATACCCTATACCACAATGTGGAAAAGGGTATTATAAGTTTGTTTTGGTAAAAATTCATGTAACACCGCGAAATATTCGTCGGAGACCCCCAATGTTGTATACCAATCTTCATATCTCGACGAGATAAAGCGATTTTGAGATGTGTGTCCGTCCGTCCGTCTGTTCATTATAAATTGTAAACACGCTCCAGGCCGCAATTGTGGACCGATCGTCACGAAATTTTGTATGGAGGTCGGGTTCAGATCAGAATAGATCCCTATTCTTATTGGTGATGATCGTGAAATATTTAGCGGGTGAAATGGACCAAAAACATAATATTTATCCAATTTTCTAGCGGCTCTGTAGATCTCAATAATAGTCCGATCAACGCGTAATTTTAAATAAGGTAAGAGTATATCACAAGGGTGAAGCTTGCAATTTGAGATGGCGATCGGATAATATTTAGAGGGTTAAATGGACCAAATCTTTTGTGTGAAAATTGTGAAAATTTTTAATATACAGCTTATATCTTAATTCCTGGAAGTGACATTCCGGACAAGTGAGATATACTTGAAAGTGGAACGCTTGACCTTTCTATTGATGCCAATTATGTTGGTGTGCATGATCAGATAACAGAGTTACAGCCTAATATATTCCGTTATTTGTTTGCAGTGTAATAATCAACTCGCTAGAAGACGCAATTATACATCAATAGTCACGAAATTTTGCACCGGGTAAGATTATAGGTCGAAAAAGATGCCTACAATTTTGAATGATGATCTGATATTCTTTAGCGGGTGAAATGGACCATTACTTTTGTATGAAAAAGATAAAAATTTTAATTTTGGTCGATATTTTAATTCCTTGAGGACATATATATTTCGCAAAGTAGCCTACATATGGGAAAAAACTACTGACCTTTCCTCTGATGTAAATTGCAATAATGTGTTTGCTAGATAACGGGCCTACTGCCTAATATATAATGGGTTCTGTGTAGAGAACCACAGGTTTATCCCATACTACATATTGTCTCTCCAAAAGTTTATGTAACACCACGAAATATTCGTCCTAGACCCCTTATTAGGTATGCCAAAATTCATATCTCGACGAGATAAAGCGATTTAGCGATGTGTGTCCTTCCATTACAAATTGTAAACAAGCTTAAGGCCGCAATTATGGACCGATTGTAACGAATTTTTTAAGGAGGTTGGGTTCGGGCCAGAATAGAAATGATTAGTTTTTGCTGATGATCGTGAAATGTTCAGGGAATGAAATGGACCAAACACAAAATATCAACCAATTTTGTAGCGGCTCTGTAGGTCAAAATAATAACCCGCAAAATTTTAAACAAAGTTTGAGTTTATGATGAAGATGAAGCGTACAAACCAACGTGAAGATCAGATAATACTTAGCGGGTTAAATGGACTGAAACTTTTGTGTGAAATTGGTAAAAATTTCAATAACGTAGCGGTTAAACAACGGAAGTAGTAGTACTACATAAGTGGGTTTCATTACATTTTAGTTTTTGTGAACTAAATTTTCCTTTCCTTCTACAAAAATGTCTTTGTCATGCTAGATAACTTTTTGGTTTTGGTCATAAGTATTATACAATACATCTCTGATATTTGATAATTAAATTTTCACAATCATTGAAAAGAAGTTCCGTGGAGAGCGATTGTCCAGGGATAGTGGTATAGGGTATCCCATGGTCGGCTCCGTTCGACTATAGACTTTTCTGACTTGTTTTTTAAAAGCTTATGTATTTAGGGGGTTTTAAAAATGTTGGGAGTACGAACCGACAAAAGTATGGATTTGGACTCAACTCAAAAGTTTTGCGGGGGAGGTACCTGAAGGAATGGACCGACATAGTCCATTTTGGAAGTAGGTCTAATTTTGGGGTTAATTCCTATCGATATATATCACGCCCACCTGTCATTTCAGTCAACAAACAATTTATAGATTTTGGACGACTATATCAGGTAGAAACATAATATCACTGTAAACAGAGCCACTAGGAGCGCCTTCGGTAAAAATTTTCAAAGAAGGGGCTTTGAGCGCAACATTCATTTCCGAAAATTTGTCCATATTCTAACCGGATCTATGTCTCGTAGAAATATTACGATATGCATAGTATGAACTATATATATTTTAGCTAAAGGTTTTGAACGTTTGTGGTGCAGGTACTCGAAGGAGTGGACCGATCCATCTTAGAACTTGTCTTAATTTTGAGCAAAATATAACGACTGCCAAATTTTGGACCGTATCTGTTTATCCATTCGAAAGTTATTGTGCGCTTCATCCACTACACATGGTGCCATAGCGGATTTTACAGCTTTCTGGCCTTCTTTTCAGGAAGTCTGGACTTCCCTCCGAAAAAAACTTTTGGTTTGGACACAATAATACGAAAGTCAAATTTTGTACCAAATCGGTTAATCCGTTCGATTCCAGCCAGCCAGACAGACAGACAGATGGACGGACATTGCTAAATCGACGCCAAATTGTCTGAGACGTATTTCGTCCAAACATACTTAGGGTCTATAACCATTTTTTGGATGAGGCACATTTTGCCCGCTTTAAAGTGTATATACCCTCGTTAGCATGAACGGTCCTTATCTGTAAATCAAACCCTAGAAAAAAAATCATAAAGGAAATTTGATCTTAAAGATGGGGCATGGATGATTTTATGTGTTCAGAATTTTTTTTTAAGACAAGGGCTACAAGTTTTCCTCCGAGAGCAAATTAAAATTTTTAGCGGTTTAGAAGATCTGAGCCAGATGAAATTACCCCTTTTGGCAACAAGGTCTCTAACTTTTGGGAGCCCATAACCGCGAAAATGGAAGTGATGGGAAAAACGCCAGGACACGTGTTTTCTTACTTTTGGCCTTCTATCATGCTACGGTGTCAGAATACGGTTTGTTGGTGATTTTTTGTTCGTGTCGCACAGTGATATAGAATAAAATGTTTTGTTTTCTTTGAAGAATTTTGAGTAAATATTTATTAAAAAATAATTTACAAAGCAAGGATATTGAAATTTCAGGAAGTGCTGCACTACATAAAGGATATTAACATATATTTGAAAAAAATCACATGGTATTTTCATTGGACTTTGTAGTATTTAATTTTGTAAGGACATTTTTGATGTCCTTGTTATCCTTTAATGCAATAAAAATTATTATGTAAAATCAATATTCTCCTCTTTAATATGACGCCAACACCAGCACCGTGTGATGAGTACAAGTATTTACAATATTTTTTTGAAAAATTTTGTCCTTTGAAATTTTAATGTCCTTTAAAATGTCAACAGGATGAGAAAACGAAAAATCTTAAATGTCATTTAACTCCATTTTGCCTATTGTTTCAGACGTATATAGTCCGGTTTATGTGTTACAGAATATTTTAAAAATTGTGTAATCGACAAAAAGGTGGTAGGTGCCGATCTGCATCTCTTGGGTCTTAGCCAGGATTTGCCGCAGGGTAAATATCTGGTCAATGGTGAATTTTCCAGGTCTAAAACCACATTGGTATGGTCCAATAATTTCGTTGTACATAGCTTCAGTCGTTCGCCCAATATCCCTGATACTATCTTGTAGGCAATGGGGAGAAGTTAGAATATACAATCTTATATCGTTTCTTGATGCTCAGATTCCAATCGTCGGGCACGCCTTCTTCCTTTCAGATGGTGCTAACTAGGTGATACATACACCTTATCAGCGTGTAGCCTCCGGTTTTGAACAGCTCGGTTGGTAAGTCATCGGCTTCTGCTGCATTGTTATTCTTTAGAAGGTTTATTGCTGTCTTCACTTCATCTTGGTAAATATCATCAATACCATCTTCAGGGATTGGATCTGTAGTATCTTCGTCGTCTTCGCTTTCCAATTTTGGTATTAAACACGCCAAGAACAATTTTAATGTCATGGGGAGGACAACGTTCATATATTTGTTCTAAGCGCTCGTAAAATATATCTCCAGCAAATAAAGTTGATGTTGAAAAATTGAGCTTTTATTAAAAATTGATAGATTAGTCAAGTTCGATGTCTATTTTTGTAAATATTTATTTATTTAATCATCAATATTTCGCAATTGCATTGAATTGCTTCATCAGGATTATCATGTTCGCAAAATACGTAAAAACAAACTTAAAAAATATTTACCTTTAACTAGAGTAGAATCACCACCATTGTCATGTGAGGTAAATATTGCTTTTATCTGAATTGTAGCAAGTCGTTCATTCACTGGGGTGAAGCTGAAGACCAGATGACCAACCAAGCTCATGTTTTTTTTTTTGTCATGGCTTCATCTTTACGAGGGCGGTTCGGAAACTTCTTAGCCTATCAATGAAAGAGAATAGTTAGTTTTTCAAAAATATTTTTATTTTTCAATATAATCTCCTGAAACTTCAATACACTTAGTCCAATGCTTTTCTAGCAATTCTATCCCTTGATTAAAATGGTTTTCCTCAAGGTCTTCAAAATAGTGGTTTACAACTGTAATTGCATCTTCATTTGAGGTAAAATGCTTGCCAGCAAGGATTTTTTTTAGATTTGGGAACAAGTAAAAGTCACTGGGAGCTAAATCAGGAGAATAAGGTGGGTGGTCAAACAGCTCGTACTTTAATTCGTTGATTTTAGCCATTGTTAAAACACTCTTGTGCGCTGGTGCGTTGTCTTGATGAAAAATTATTTTTTTGTGTTGTAAGCCAGGACGTTTTTCTCGAATTTGTACGTTTAATTGATCCAAAAGTTTGCAATAGTACTCTGAATTTATTGTTTTACCCTTTTGCGGATAGTCAATCAATAAAATACCATTGAAGTCCCAAAAAAACCCGTTGCCATAACCTTACCAGCCGATTGAATTGTTTTTGCCTTCTTTGGGGCTCCTCCAGCTTCAGTCCATTGTTTGGATTGTTCTTTTGTCTCTGGAGTATAGTGGTGGATCCATGTCTCATCAACAGTTATGAAACGACGCTTAAAATCCATTTTATTTAGCTTAAAACGATCCAAACAAGCTTGAGAGATGTTCATTCTTATGCGTTTTTGATCGACTGTTAACAAATGCGGCACCCATCTTGCAGAAAGCTTTTTCATCTGTAGTTCTTCATGCAAAATTAAATGGACTCGATCACTTGAGATGCCCATGAGATTAGCAATTTCACGCACTTTTATTCGTCGATCATTTAATACCATATCACGCACTTTGGCTACAATTTCTGTTGTTGTTTCTGTTTTTGGACGTCCACTACGTGGTTCATCGTCAATGCTTGTACAACCACGTTTAAATTCAGCAACCCAATTTTTTACTGTTGCATATGAAGGAGCACTTTCACCTAACACATTCACCATATCATTATGAATTTCTTGTCCCGATAAACCTTTTTTAGGTAAATACTAGCGGACCCGGCGAACTTCGTCTCGCTATTAAGGAATAAAATTTCATACAAAAACTCAATTTTCGATTTTTCCAATTTTTCGACTTTTCCAGAGGGATTTTCCAAAATTTTCTTCCGTAAAGACCTTCTCCTCGAAAATGCGAATGACTGACAAAAAATTTTACAGAAATCGGCCTAGCCGTTCTCATTTTATGAATTACTATACATTTTTTACACCATTTTTATATACATAATATCGACAAAAATTTCTAAAATCGTCTTTTCCATTTCAAAAAAATCAAAAAAAAATTTTGATACTACATCTATGATTTTTGGTACATAGATTAAGAAAAAAATCGTCATTCCAAATCTGTTTTCGTTACCAACTTTGATTGTTGCGCGCAAAAGATATGACCGTTTTAATTACGCTAATTAGAAAAAATTCTAAAAAAATCGCGGCTTAATATAGTAAGCTGTTATATCCAATTGTCGTTAACTGAATTCGCACCCTTTGAGAATATGCAAAAAAAAAATTCAAAAAGTTTCAATGGATTCGCGAAAAATTAAATTTGTTAAATAATTTCACGTATTTACAAACATATTATTGAAACAATAGCGCTTATACTTACAAAAAAATATATAAAAAAATTATAGCAGCATCCGGACATTGTGAGGAATAAAATGAAAGCTAAGTCGTGAAGTTTGGAGCTATAGTATTCGTGTTATTTGCAAAAATACAATGAAAATGTGACGAAAAAAATAAAAATTATGTTATTCTAATTTTATTTTTTTATGATTTTATAGGAAATGTTGAAGAAAAACTGATTGAGTTCTTCGTCATTTTCGTCCAAATTTCACGCAATAATGAAGATATTCCGTTGCAACAACTTTTTCACTTATAGTTTTCCTATTGGCGAATATTTTTAGAACATTATATTAAATCACAAGGAATTCCAATTGTGGCATAACCTTAAAATAATGTTATATTGAATATTACAACATTTGAAACGCATAGAAACCGCGTAATAGTGGAAATGACATGATGCGCATCCGATTTTCCAAAACAGCGAATCAATCCCTCTTATTTGATATGCACTTTGTGAAATTCCATTTGACGACCAAGATGTAGCATCAGTTGCATGTTAGGGTGCAAAAAACAGTAAAATGCCCATAATATCCACGAAGTACATTTGCATTTTATGCGCATCCGATTTCAATGAACACCATTAAAAAATACATCATCCTATGTCATTTCAATGCGATCCATCAAGAACCGTGGATGTAGCATCGCACTCAGTTTTTAGAAAAAATCTATTATATCTCCGGATTCGCGAACGTTTTTCAATATCTGTTTTCGCACATTTTAAATATGCGTTTCGCTCTATTTATCTAAGTAGGAATAACACATCTAAAACGCGTCTAAATACGCGATATTTTCAAAAATATTTTTTGCATATTTTCGAAATTTGAGGGGTATCATATCCGCCGATCTAGTGGATGGATTTAGACGCGCAAAGGCTTGTTACATTCAGAACGTAAAAAAACTAAATTCACGCGGGTTTCCACTGAAATCGAAAGGCATTTGTAAGTTTTGAATCCAAAAAACTGGTTTTTTAAAAAAAATTACGCACAAAAATTTCGACTTTAAGCTGAGATTGTTGTGAACCTTTGAAGGCTACACGCCCGAGTTATACATCAAAAAATGCGTAATCGCGAGTACTACAATCTCATAATCAGTTTTTAAACGAGTACAGTTGCGCGTTCCGATTAGAGCAAAAATTCAAAAAACCCAATTTTTCAGTCTTCAAAATGTCAGCATCCGTCTGAGATTGATGCGGTGGTTATATTAAAAAATCATACATTAGAAACTTCATCTCTGAAGTGTATTCTTCAACTTCTTCTTTGAACATTATACTCTACATTGTATTGTAAAGCCACTAATTGAAAATTGACTTAAAAAAACTCGTTTCCTTCAACGATTTTTTCCTCTTTTTTTACATTAATATGACCACAGCTTCCACTCAAATTATAATTTTAAGAAATCCATCGGTGAATCGTGCTAAAACAGTTTATTTTACCTAAATGCGTTCAAAAGTTATGGTATATTACAACAATTCGCGAGTTACAATACCCCATACCTCAGTTTCAACATAAGTAAATTTTCTACAAAAAGGCCGATATAGATTTAATGACAGCACGCATTTCTAATTTTTCCATTGTAAAAAAATTGCGGAGGCGTCGTTTTTCAACACCTGTTTCTATATGAAGGAGTTGCCAAATCGAAACAAAATTTAACATGTGTTCATAACAGAGATGGAAGTTTCCAAAACACTTAACTTTTTTTTTGTGCTAGGCTAAGAAGTTTCCGAACTGCCCTCGTAGGTGTTGTTGTGACGCCTTTCCCAATCCATCGTATTTCATGTGTGGCAGTAATGTCGGCCTTGTACTTTTCAAGTCCATCTGCCAATGCGTAAACTGCACACTCTCTACACAGAGTGCGAACGTTATAGTTGTAGACTTGAAGATCATGATCCTTAAAACGTTTGCGGGGGTCTTCAACTTTAAAAAAGTTTGTTTTTCTTTTCCTTTTGTATGGCTACGCATCCTTAAACCTAACCTAACCTTGTTAACCCTACTAAAATTGAGTCCTTTTCCAATTATATCTTAATTTAAATTTGTGTCGCACAACATCCCTTACAAATAGCTAAATAATTTGCCGATACTTGTTAGCATTTGATGGAACATTGCGAATAAACGTGGCATGTTATTCTCATGGCCAAGACACACCTTAACACTTTGTACATCTTTGGTGTAGCAGACAACCCAGAAAAAGTCGAACAAAGTGGGACAAGAAAAATTGTGTTGTGCCTAAAAATTATTCCTAACTACCAAAGCAAAGCTTTTGAAATGCTGCTGTTAAAAACAATTCCCAGTTACTGAAGGTTGGAATGTTTACATGTACGTTACAAAGGATAATGACGATTACGGTGATTATGAAGTTTCATGAGAAGAGATGATGGACATAACAGGCAAGAGCTAGTTAGTAGGGCTGTGGTCATAACCATATGACAGAACTGTGGAACAAAATTACATTTGCCAAAATTCAGAAAAATAGGAGACAAAAGTATTGGCGTTCTGAAAGTTTACATAGTTTCGTAACCTAAATATAGATCCAATATTGCCTTTATATAACAGAATTTATATATTATTTATATTATCTCCTCGATTACTTTAATGTCCTGTGTTCTGGTGATATAAAAGAAACCACTGTGTACGAGTATTAATGACAACAATAATAATGACTGTGATGATAACTGCGCCGCTGATGGTGGTGCTAAACTAAAATGCTTGCGCGAAATGGCACACCATTTGCAACAAAAGGAAACATAGAAAAACACCAGACAAATCAACAATTCTAAAATTGACAACAAAACCTAGAAAACACTAAAAACAATAACAATCAGCAACAGGAAAGAAACGTTAAAACAATGCAGCAACAAGAACAATAACAAAAAAATCTAAAAACCATGTAAAAGATACATTGGTTTCATCCAACTTGCCAACAACAACAAAAACTTAGAGGGCAAATGGAACAACAATGGATTCGATGTCATGTCTTTAAAGTTTGCTTCTTCAATGTATCTTCTAAAATGACTGAATTTCAGGCAGTCTGTCTGTCAGTCAGTCATTCAGTTGGTTTGTCTTCCCGACGTTTCAGTTTGTTCATCCACATCCATCCATCTACCAACCTATGTCACTATGGAAAACATTCCATGGCAGTCATAGTTTTTTTTTTGTCATTCAGTCACAACGTCAGTCAGCAGACTAGTTGCTCAGCACTGCACCACAACTCCTTTGTCTTTGAGGAGCGCCCAGGGTTTTTTTGCCAAACAATGTAAAGAAAATATTTTTGCTCCCCGAAAAAGCGGTTGCCCAAAAAAAGTTTTCATTTTAATTGCTTTGGTGGCCTTACCTCCTTAGGCACACACCACACCAATTGTTGCTCTTCTTTGTCTGTTAACAACAAACATTTTGTTGTTTTTCTTTTTTGGGTGCACTTTGACGGGCTACAACAACTTTCATGGGTAGGGCCAAATTCATTAAATTTTGTGACATAAATTGTTATTAACTTTCAATTTCCATTTCAAACATGTTTGTCATATTAAATCAAATTAGTAGAAATTTGTGAAGGATTAAATTTCGGAAAGGGGAAAATTTTTTACGTAGTGAAGGAAATAGGCTTCGCCCTTCAGTGAGGCATAGCTGAGTGGTAACGGACGGATATGTGTCCAGAGGTAGAAGATTTTTTTATTACACCATGAGCTCGACTCCAGTGCTTTGTATAATCAATTTAGGTTATAGACCCAACATTAGCTGGTAATTGAAAAACTGTGTGGTACTGGGGGGGTTGCAACATTTCGTCCTAGGTAATGACTGAAGGAGAATAACGCTAGCAAAGCGTATGGATCAGGAATCGAGTTTTCTGGCTTGTTTTTACACCCTCAACATCTATGCTAACGAGGGTATATGGTAATAATAAAAAAAGTATTACAATCGTTGAAGTTGAGGGTCACCATTTAATAAGTCGTGAACTGTTAATATATTTTATAAAATATGAATATATTTATATTAATTGAAGTGTTTTAGCCACGATCTCATAATATGGACCATAACAAATAATTTTCGTGGAAGCTGCGTTGGTGGTAATATAAAAAATGGGAAAAATGTAAAAGTAAACAAGTTTTTTTGTGTTCTTTCTTGATTTCTGGCCAAAACACGCAAAACTCAAACCTGTGCTCAAAAAGAGAACTAAAGAATACCCCTTGGGCAACATGGTTCTAGTGTATGACTTTTCGATATATACACTGCATTCCCCTAAAATCGATGCTGACATTTTAAAGTTTTGATTTCAGTGTTTTTCGATTTTTTTTTTTCGTATAATTAGAGGGTGCAACTAGATAATAATCCAAACTAGTTTATAGGATTGTAGAACTCGCAATTCCACGTCGTTCGATGTATATCTGATGAGTGTGCTCCGTACAGCTTCCTAGTAATAGGAGTCCAAAGGCGAAAGTTTGGTGCGTAAATTTTCTGAAAAACCCTATTTTTATACCCTCAGCATTTATGCTAACGAGGGTATATACACTTTCATACGGGCAAAATGTGCCTCATCGAAATAATGGTTTTAGACCCCAAGTATGTTTGGACGAAATGTGTTTCAGACAATTTGGAGTCGATTGAGCAATGTCCGTCCGTCTGTCTGTCTGTCTGTCTGTCGGTCTGTCTGGCTGGCTGGAGCGCACGATAACTCTCGAACGGATGAACCGATTCGGTTCAAATTTTGGCTTTCGTAATATTTTGCCAAAACTTAGTTTAAGTTCGAAGATAAGCTATATCGGTCCACTCCTTCCGGTACCTCCCCCACAAAAGTTCGAAAATGTTCGGAAAATTTGTGCGCACGATAACTCTTGAAGGGAGTAACCGATTTGGTCCATACTTTGCCCATCGTGGAGCGTGTACCAGACTTAGATCAGGTTTTAATATGGACTCAATCGGTCCACCCGGTCGGGTACCTCCCACACAAAAATTAGGAAAAGTTCAGTTTAGGACCATCTCTCGAATCGCTTTGATTTTTGCTTTAGCAACATGTATTCACTGTCCTCCATAGGCCGGTATAAGTTTCATCAGGGGCAAGTCCATACTTCCTGAGAAAATAGCCTGAAAGTTGCAAAAACCCCCTATGATACCGTGTGAGGAGGTTGGAGGGCAAAATAACTCTCGAACAGGTCTGCCGATTCGGTCCAAAGTTTGGCCTTAGTAATATTTTGTCCAAACATAGTTTAAGTTCGAAGATAAGCCATATCGATCCACTCCTTCAGGTACCTCCCCCACAAAAGTTCAAAAATGTTCGGAAAAATTGTGCGTACGATAACTCTTGAAGAGAGTGGCCGAATTGGACCATACTTTACACATCCTAATATATCTACCAGATATAGATCAGGTTCAAATATGGACTATATTTATCCACTCCATCCGGTACATCCCACACAAAATTTCGGATACATGTTCACTTTAAGACCTGCTTTCGAGTCGCTTTGATTTTTGTTGAAGCAACTTGCATTCGCTGCCTCAATTGCGATGGTAAAAGTTGTTTCAGGGGCAAGTCCATACTTCTTGAGCAAACATCCCTGAAGTTGTAAAAAACCCCTATGGTACCATATGTAGTGGCTGGAGATCCATTCTTTTTAGTATCTCCTCCGCAAAACTTTTGATCTCTAATCCTAATCAACATTTTTGTCAGTTCAAACGCCCAACATTTTTAAAACTCCCTAAATACATGCGTTTTTTGGGAAAAAATTGTTTCAATATACACAGGCTGAGGGTATATCTCTGTCGGCAAAGCCGACTGATACTTTTTTACTTGTTTGGCTTCAAAATTTACAACTGTCGTATAGGTACCCCTGAACCCCGCGTGATTTTAGTTTTTTACGTGCCGGATCTAATAAGCCCTTCCGCGTTGGAATCCATCCACTAAAACGCCGGGTATAGATACCTTGAAAGTAGGAAAATCTGCAAAAATATATTTTGACAATTCCGCGCATTGAACCGCGATTTTCTTTGATTATTTTTACATAAATGTAATCCTTTATACGCGATTATTATATTTGCCAAAAAGGTGTGTCACAAATTACAAAGATTCGGGTGTAATATCCCTATTTATCCCAAAATAGAATGTGGTGGCACATCCGCAGTTCTTGACGAATCTGTGTAAAATAATTTATATTGACGTATTTTTAATAGGCGGCCATTGAAATCGGATGCACCTTATAATCATATGCACATCGTGTAATTTTTGCCCACTTGAAGGTTTTTTGAATAGTAAGATGCAACTGATGGCACACTTTGGCCGCTGAATAAAACACGGGAAAATACATGCATATCGATAGAAATGGACTCCCTGTATCCGAAAAGCACATGCACCTCAACTGATTTAAACGGATTCGCGAATTACACGCTTTTTAATTTTTGTGTTTTTTCTTTGGTTGTAATTTCATTATTACGCTCTACTACTTATTTCTATTGCTTATCGCAAAA
Organism: Musca autumnalis; assembly: GCF_047663935.1. Classification (NCBI taxonomy): domain Eukaryota; kingdom Metazoa; phylum Arthropoda; class Insecta; order Diptera; family Muscidae; genus Musca; species Musca autumnalis. The sequence goes on from NW_027411644.1 coordinate 79,187,123, forward strand.
AGCAAATATACTTTCACGATGGCAAATTATTTTCCTTGTAATAGTTTTAGCAAAATACTTCAGGTTTCGTATGGAAAATTAGCAAAATAGTAGAATAACTCCCAAAAATATTTCTCCAATTTTTCGCATTAAACCAAAATATATATTTATACCCTACACCACTATGTGGGGAGGGTATTATAAGTTGGTTTTGGCCAAAAAGTTTGTAACGCATCGAAATAATGGTCGTAGACCCATACATACCAAAATGAATGTCTCGACGAGCTGAGTCGATCTGGCTATGAGTGTCTGCCCGTCCGTCCGTCTGTCCATCTAAACCTTGTAATCACGCTACAGGTTGCAATTTTGATCGTATCGTCACCAAATTTTGGGTGTTGATGAGGGTCACGGAGGGGAAAAAGCCTATTAATTTTGGTGATGCTCGGATAATATTTAGGGCTCGGAATGGGCAAAAAACTTATTTTGAGAAAAAATCAACGTTTTTTCCAAAGCGAATATCTGCGCATCTGCAATGGGTATATCAAAAGCAAACCCTGCTAATGAAAGTAGAAAAAACCACTTTTTAACGACGTAGAGTACGTTGTTGTAGGTGATCAAACAACGAAGATATCACAATAGTCGCAAATACAACCCAACTTTTCAATTTTGCGATTTTCATCATAATGACGAATAACACAGATCCGGATGGAGATTTTCCAAAAGAAAAGTCTGGGTATGAAAGAAGAAAATCCCATCTTTACAATGATGCATAGTAGGTTGGCGTAGGTGGCCAAATAACGGAGGTATAGCAGTCGTCGGTAATGCATCCCATTTTCCGATTTTTTTTTAATCACGCTACAGGTCGCAATTTTGATCGGATCGTCACGAAATTTTGGGGGTTAATTGGCGATCCACAGAGGAAAAAGCCTACTGAGTTTGATGATGGTCGGATAGTATTAAGGGTCGGAAATGGGCAAAAATCTATTTGGAGAAAAAAATCAACGTTGTATTTCAAAGTCAATATTTCTGTTTCTTTAAGAGGTATATCAAAAGCAAAACATGGCACGGAAAGTAGAAAATATCACCTTAACAACGATGTAAAGTAGGTTGTCGTAGATGGCCAAACAACAGAGATATCGCAATAATCGGTAATACTTTCTATTTTCCGATTTTTTTGTAATAACGCTACATGTCGCAATTTTGATCGGATCGTCACGAATTTTCTGGGAGTTGGTGTGGGTCCCACAGACGAAGAAGCTTATTAAGCTTAGTGATGGTCGGATAATATTCAGGAATAAGCAAAAAGCTTATGTCTAGAAAAGTCAACGTTTTTTTCTTATGTGAATATCTTCGCTTCTGGTAGGATTATTGCAATAGGAAAGGCCGTCAATGGAAGAAGAAAAGATCTCATTTATATTGATGCAAAGTATGTTGGCGTAAGTGGGCAAACAACCGAGATATCGCAAAAGTCAGTAATATATCCAATTTTTCCATTTTTTGTAATCACGCTACAGGTTGGAATTTTTATCGGATAGTCACGAAATTTTCGGGGTTGATGGTGGCCCCACAGAAGAAAAAGCCCATTGATTTTGGTGATAGTCGGATAATATTAAGGGGTCGGAATGGGGAAAAACGTATGTGGAGACAAATTCAAAGTTTTATTCTTTGTAAATACATCGGCTTCTAGTAGGGATATTCCAACGGTGAAGCCTGTTAATGGAAGAATAAAATATTACCTTTACATTGGAGTAAAGAAGTTGGCGAAGGTGGCCAAACAAGGGAGATACCACATTAGTGGGTAATGCATCCAATTCTTCCATTTTTTTTGCAATTGCGTTACAGGTCGCAATTTTAATCGGATGGTCACGAAATTTTGGTTGCTTATGGGGGTCCCAGAGAGAAAAAGGGAATATTATGTTTGGTGATAGTCGGATCATATTCCCTAAAAGAAAAGTTTACCAGTGAAAAGCTTATGCAGAGGGGTAGTGGTGTAGGGTATCACATGGTCGGCCCCGTCCCGACTATAGCCTTTGCTCTCTTGTTATACCCTCAGCCTTTAGGCTAAAGAGGGTATTTACACTTTGATACGACCAAAAATGTGCCTCATCGAAATAATGGTTTTAGACCCCAAGTATGTTTGTACGATATCCGTTTCAGACAATTTTGAGTAGATCTAGCAATGTCCGTCCGTCTGTCTGTCCGTCTGTCTGTCTGTCTGGCTGGCTGGTGCGCACGATAACTCTCGAACGGATCAATCGATTCGGTTCAAATTTTGGGTATCGAAATATTTTGTCCAGATTCGATTTAAGTTCGAAGATGGGCCATATAGGTCCACTCCTTCAGGTACCTCCCCCACAAATGTTCAAAAATTGTCGCAAAACTTGTGCGCACGATAACTCTTGTAGGGAATAACCGATTTGGTCCATACTTTGCACATCGTGTAATTTCTACCAAACTTAGATGAGGTTCCAATATGGACTCAATCGGTCCACTCCTTCGGGTACCTCCCACACAAAATTTCGGAAAAGTTCAGTTTAGGACCTTGTCTCGAATCGCTTTGATTTTTGTTTACGCAAGTTGTATTCGCTGTCCTCTATACGACGCTGTAAGTCTCATTAGGGGCAAATCCATACTTCCTGAGAAAATAGCCTGAAAGTTACAAAAAACCCTATGACACGGTGTGTAGTGGTTGGAGCGCAAGATAACTTTTGAACGGATCTGCCGATTCGGTCCAAAATTTGGCTTTCGTAATATTTTGTCCAAACTTAGTTCATGTTCAAAGATGGATTATATCGGTCCACTCCTTCCGGTACCTCCCCCACAAAAGTTCGAAAATGTTCGGAAAATTTGTGCGTACAATAACTCTTGAAGGGAGCAACCGATTTGGTCCATCCTTTGCACATTATGAAATTTCTACCAGATTTAGATGAGGTTCCAATATGGACTCAATCGGTAAACTCCTTCGAGTACCTCCCACACAAATTTTCGGAAAAGTTCAGTTTAGGACCTGCTCTCGAATTGCCTTGGTTTTTGTTGAAACATCTTGTATTCACTGTTCCCTATACGAAGGTACAAGTTTCATCAGGGGCAAGTCCATACATCCCGAGAAAATGGCCGGAAAGTTGCAAAAAGCCCCTATGACACCTTGTGTAGTGGTAGGAGCGCAAGATAACTCTCGAACGGATCTGTCGATTCGGCCCAAAATTTGGCCTTCGTAATATTTTACCAAAACATAGTTTAAATTCGAAGATGGGCTATATCGGTCCACTCCTTCAGGTACCTCCCCCACAGAACTTCAGAAATGTTCGGAAAAATTTTGCGCACGATAACTCTTGAAGGGAGTGACCGATGTAATCCATACTTTGCACATCCTAATATATCTACCAGATATAGATCAGGTTCGAATATGGACTAAATTTGTCTACTCCTTCTGGTACCTCTCACACAAAATTTCGGATAAGTTCACTATAAGACCTGCTATCGAATCACTTTGATTTTTGTTGAAGCTATTTGCATACGCTACCTCCATTACGACGGTAACAGTTTTTTCAGGGGTAAGTCCATATTTCTTGCGAAAACAGCCTGAAAGGTCCAACATTTGGTCTTCGTCATATTATATCCAAACTTAGTCACATGGGCAATACCGGTCCACAAATTCTACTTCTCCCCAATATTTAAAATATATCACTTTGGATCTCCTAATATTTTATCAAAATTTAGTTAAACTTCTAAAATGGCCAATATAGGTCCTCCCTAAGAGTACCTGCCCTACAAAAGTTCAACATTTGTGTCTTAGCGCAGTTAATTCCTATTCCACATTATTGTCGGCAAGTTCAAATGTCCAAAAAGGGCCAAATTCTGAAGAGACCTGAAATACATTCGATCTGTCCGAAGGTAAAAGTTTCGCTTCACTTTGGCTGAGGGTATATATCTGTCGGCAAAGCCGACTGACACTTTTTTAATTGTTTTGAAATAAATTTCAACAATAAGTTTTCGTCCTTTGTTGCTGTAATATGCATGCAATGAACCCAATCTTTATAATTTTGGTCTCACATTTGTCTATGCGTTGTCTAGATTCTGTACGTATTTTTAATTTACTTTTTAGAGATTTTTATGGACTCTGAATTAGGAAAAATAAAATTTACCCCAAGATTTCTTCATTATTTTTTTATTTTCCGCGAAAAAAAATAAATTTTGCAAATATTTTAACATCTACGGATAGATATCAAATTCTGTTAACGATTTATGTATACATTTTTTTATTACAACCCAAAGTGAATTTTTAAATATTTTTTTCTTTATAAGGAAACAAAACCCCCTATAACTTTTGGGTGCAGCATCCAATTTTGTGAACGCGAACATATTTGAAACCAAAATTGTTTTCTTAAAGTAAGAACCAAAAATCGCGGATGCGCTCGCAAAAAAAATTAATTTTGTTTTCAATGGTATTGAAAAGGAAATTTGAAATTTACCATATACACTTTCATGCGAGCAAAATGTGCCTCATCGAAATAATGGTTTTTAGACCCCAAGTATGTTTATCCGTTTCAGACAATTTGAAGTTGATTTAGCAATGTACGTCCGTCTGTCTGTCAGGCACGATAACTCTCGAACGGATTAACCGATTCGGTTCAAAATTCGGCTCGTAATGTTTTGTCCAAACCTTGTTTAAGTTCAAAGATGGGTTATATCGGTCCACTCCTTCCGGTACCTCCCCACAAAAGTTCGAAAATGTTCGGAAAATTTGTGTGCATGATAACTGTTGAAGGGAGTAATCGATTTGGCCCATACTTTGCACATCGTGAAATTTCTACCAGGCTTAGACGAGGTTCCAATATGGACTCAAGCGGTCCACTTCTTCGGGTACCTCCAACACAAAAGTTCAGTTTAGGACCTACTCTCGAATCGCTTTGATTTTTGTTGTAACAACTGGTATTTACCGCCCCACAGTCCATACTTCCTGAGCAAATAGCCTGAAAAGTGAAAAAAACCCTATGACGCCGTGTTTAGTGGTTGGAGCGCAAGATAACTCTTGAACGTCACGCTGACTAATCCGAAAATGTGCCGAATATATTTTGAACGAGAATTTATCGAGCACCCTACCGGTGAAGAGAAAAGTGTTACGTAGCACAATATCTTTTCCGGCGGATAAGGTACAACCACAGTTTAGGATGGATGTATTTTAGTGATGAAAGACCACTGAAGGTAATTTTCCATCAACAGACGGTCATAGAAAGCATAGGAGTTGTCCTATGTAAAGAAAGTCATAAGATGTCCTCTGCTGATGGAGGACCATATGAGGTCTGATATGAAAAAGACCGTTTGAGGTCCTCTATGCAAAGCAGACCATAGAAAATCTTGACAGAATACCATAGGGTTTCCTCTATTGATAGGAGGGCTTCTATTGATGGAAGACTATACGACTCGTTCGAAGTCTCGATACCAATTAGCCACGATTCGATCCTGCGCTTAGCAAGCTCTCAGCTCTTATCAAGCTCCAAGCTTCTAGTAAGCTATCTGCGCTTAGCACGCTCCAATCTCTTAGCACGCTCCAATCTCACTTCCTGCCACAATGGATTAGTTGCGAATGTCATTAGGGACGCTAAGCCATCCAACCCGTGGGCCTTGAATTGAATCTACATGGTAATGCTAAAATAGCTGGGTATGCCGGGAGTCGAGTTTCTCACTAAAGTTCTCAACCTGTCGATAGCCACCCACATCGTACTCGAAGACTGAAAAATGGACAGGCCAAGTAAAGGTGAATCATACGGACCGATTTCGATTTAGTCTCCCGTAGCAAAGAATATTGAGGCTTTAGTCCTTCCCAGCGTCAGAAATAGCTATCCAGTTACGGATCATCAGCACGCAATCCCCACACATGTATTTTGCTCCTCCAGATGGCATGAACATCTTAACGTATGTGGATGATTGTACGATCTTGGCGTCAGGTACCTTCGCTGATGGCATTTGTAAAAGGCTGAACTCCTATTTGACCGATCTTTCCACATTTTTCCACACGAGGAATATGCAAATAGACGGCAGAGGGTTGAATGTCAGGGTCACATCCGACAGCATGTTCATATCGTCCGAGCATGCCCCAGCTATAAGCGACAAGCTGAGATGTAGGAACAAGGTCCTCAAATCCCTAGCCGGCAGCACTTGGGGTACAGATAAAGACAACGTATAACGCGACATGTGGTAAACTATGCGGCGCCAGTATGGTTTCCGAATATAAGTGCAACGCTATGGAAAAATATTCAAACCTGTCAGAATGACGCCTTGAGAACTGCAACAGGATGCTTCCTCATGTCTTCAGTGGACCACCTACATGAGGAGGCATGCTTTCGTTGCAGTACTTACTCGGGTGTTACCGTGTGAGCCATCCTAATCGCCTATTGTAAAGCAATGGTATGAAAGCAGTTTAAAATGGTTCTTACGAGTATTACTGTGGGAGTTCTCCCAATCACTATAGGGGTGTCAGGAAGAATCTTTATAATCTAGAAATATCCAACGCTACAAGAGAGAACTCCCAGATCCACAAGCTTACCGTACAGACATTTACTCAGATGTAATTTCTGATGCATTAAAACCAGTGTTCGAAAATGAACACTATGGTATCGTACCGTACCGTTCTGTACCGTACCAAGGTGGATAGGTACACTAAGATAGTGTACCGCTCCGGAACACAAACACTAAAAAATATTTTAGTGATACTGTACCGGAGCACAACGATAATAGTAGTGTACCGCATGCCGCAGCACTAAAAATCGTATTGCACCACGTGTTGGAATACTAAAAAATAACAACGGTATTATGTTTTCTTAGGAAAATGAATTATTTGGTTAAATTTGATTAAATAAAAATTAAGATAAACTGTTACATCCATGCATGTTTAAATTAGTTAAACACGTTGCGAAATTTGGTCAAAAATATGAAAAAAAACAATATTTAGTTCTTGTGGAATGAAGCACAAAAATCGTCGTGTTCTGACTGCCGGAGCACTAAAAATCGTTTTGTACCACCTTTAGAAACTATAAGGTAATGCACCAAACATGAATTTATTATGATTTCTGAGGAAATTAAATATTTTATATATTTTTAATAAATAAAAATTAAAAGAAAATGTGCAAAGCACCTGATTTGGTTGTTGGACAATGGAGCACTAAAAATCGTAGTGTTCCGACTGCCGGAGCACTACGATTTTTAGTGCTCCATTGTACAACAACCGAATCAAAGTTTTTCATATTTTCTACTTAAGTTCCCAACGTTATTAATTAATATGTATACATATATGGATTTAACAGGTGTATCTGTGTATTTATGTCTTAATTTGTACTTATCTCAAAAATTATAAATATTTAATTTCCTCCCAAATCATAATAAACTCGTGTTTGGTACATTATCATTACGTTATTTTTTAGTGTTCCAACTGCGGTACCCAACGTTTTTAGTGTACCAAACTGTGGAACACTACGTTTATCGTTGTGCTCCGGAACAGTATCACTAAAATATTTTTAGTGTTTGTGTTCCGGAACACTAACGCTATAAAATAATTCAGTGGTACTGTACTCGGAGCGGTACACTATGTTAGTGTACTGTTTATTTTCGAACTCTGATTAAAACAACAACATAGTGTCTCATAAAGAAAGTAGGACCAATGTATAATCCACGCTTTAGGCCTGATGTTGGCTTTACATGACCAAAGTATTTTTTCTTTGGATTACCTTAGATTAACATGTTTATATCCTTCGTCTTTATACTAACGAGATTATATAAACTTTTACACGGGCAAAATGTACCTCATCGAAATAATAGTTTTACACTCCAAGTGTGTTTGGACGAAATCAGTTTCAAATATTTTAGAGTTGATTTAGCAATGCCCGTATTTTTGTCTGGCTGACGCACGATAACTCTCGAACGGATCAGCCGATTCAGTCCAAACTTTGGTCTTTGTAATATTTTATCCAAACTTAGTTAAGGTACGAAGATAAGCCGCATCGGTCCACTCCTTTAGGTACCTCCCGCACAAAGTTCAAAACTATTCGGTGAAATGCTGTGCCTGATAACTCTGGAAGGCAGCAACCAATTTGATCCATACATTGCACATCGTAATATTGGTCCACTCCTTTTGGTACCTCCCACATAAAATTTCGGAAAAGTTCAGTTTAGGACCTGCTTTCGCTTTGATTTTTGTTGTAACAACTTGCATTCACTGTTTCCATACGACGCACAGAGGGGAAACATAGGCCTAAAGTTGCTCAAAACTCAAAATATAAAATCGTTTTTTTATGAAAAAAATGTTGATAAACGGCAACCAGACTCTTTTCTACATTTGCTATAACCATCCTCGACTTTGTAAGATTAACCAATCCAATGCAACAGTCGATTGCACTCAGCCATACTGAAAACAAAAAGTAAATTTTCGAAAACTAAGAAATTAGGTGAACATTAAAATGACATTATTTTCGCGAAAATTCATATTTTTCACGATTTATTGTTTTTATACAGTCTCCGAACAAGATTAGCATTTAAAATTTTCAGATTGATTTTACATCTTTGCTCTTTAATAATGGTGATACATATCCTCTTTATGAAAATTTTTTATGATAATTTTTAAGATTACTACAATTTCAATAGTGAAAAAGTCTATTTCCCCGTCGTTTCCCGACCATAGTTTGTTCTAATGTTTTATGCGCTTGAGTCTCAAATATCAGATTCAATCATAAAAAATTTCGCATATTTGCGCCATTCCGAAAAAATCTAATTTTTCTCAACTAAAATATGAAATATTTTTATATGGAATTGCAAGGTTTACTAACACTAAATTTTGTTCCGCCTTATGACCGGGACTCTTATTTATCAGACTAAACCAACACCTATCAAATATGTTTGCATTATTCAGAAACATTCACGACTTTTCTCAGGTGAATTGAGAAAAATTTAATTTAAGTAAGTTTCAAAAAATAAAATTTGGAATGAAATATATGTATATGGGACTATATATACATCTGTACTGATTTGTTTAAAAATTGGCTCAATGTTTTTTAGGCCAGTTCAGGTTGCATGTGTCAAATTTCAGTGATTTTGGTACATTTTTATCTCATATCAGATGCGAATATATATGGAAGCTGCATCCAAATCTGGACCGATTTTCATTATTTTCTATGGGATTAATCCTTGTACAGAAGATATGCTTTGTGCAAAATTTTATATCAATCCGACTATAAATGAGCTTTCTAGGGCTTTTGATCAACTTTTAACACAAATTTCCCCTCTGTGCGACGGTAAAAGTTTCATCAGAGACAAGTCCATACTTCCTGAAAAAATAGGCTGAAAGGTGAAAAAAAAACCTCTATAACACCGTGTGTAGTGGTTGGAGCGCAAGATAACTCTCGAACGGATCTGCCAAAATTTTTCCTTCGTAATATTTTGTTCAAACTTAGTTTAAGTTCTATGAAAGCCATATCGGTCCACTCCTTCAGGTACCTCCCCCACAAAAGTTCAAAAATGTTCGGAAAAATTGTGCGCACGGTAACTCTTGATGGGAGTAATCGATTGGGTCCATACTTTACAGATCCTAAAATACCTATCAGATATAGATCAGGTTCGATTATTGACTATATTTGTCCACTCCTTCGGCAGTGACCGATTGGGAGTGACTGATTGGGTCCATACTTTACACATCCTAATATATTTACCAGATATAGATCAGGTTCGAATATTGGCTATATTTGTTAAAATGGTATGCACGGGCAACTAATTGTGACCAAACTTAGGATCTCCTAATATTTTGTCCAAATTTAGTTTAACATCTAAAATGGTCCACATCGGTCCTCTCCTTAGGGTACCTCCACCACAAAAGTTCAACATTTGTGTCTAAGTGCGCTTTAGAGTCTGTTCGAAGATCCTTTTGAAATGTAAATTATTTATTTATGACTGCAATATTTCTTTACATTGGCCTTTTGGCTCAATGAATAAAATAACATTTACTATGTTAGTATTAATTTACGAATTACTTTATTATAACGAGCCAACTGCTCTCTTTAAATGTATAAATGTAATTAAACTTAAACTAAAAGTAAAGCTAGCCATCACCAAATTGTATTGTTAGCATATTGTGGCAATTTGGGCATTGACATCTAAGTCAGCACCTTATTGCCCTACTAAATATTCTTATTGTTGCAATTAGGGCGTTGACAGCTATGTCAGCACCTTATTGCAATTATTCACATTTATTAATAATATTAATTTATGTTTTTAACTACATATTACATATTTAATAACGTATTATTTATTTCCTGATAACTGCTCTCCCTTTAAGAAGTGGGTGTCCCAGCCACGACATAGCTTTCAACAACTCGTTGAATTTTCTTAGAAGCACGTCTTGTCTTTAGATATTGGCAAAGGATGATAGCGCCACTAAACGATAGACTGGCTGTCATTGCAACGGCAAACAGAATTTTTGGGGAGCCATCTGATGCTACGTCATCCCTAAGTTCTTTTATGATTCTCAGGTTCTGCTCATTCATTCGGTGCAACATAGGCAGGCTTAAAACATCATTATGGCCAATGATGTCCAGTAACGGTGAAGAGGCTATTCCTGGTGCTTTCATTAGGTTTCCATTGTGGTTTATGTAATTGGTATCATTTATTGTAGCTGTATTCTCAAAGGTGATGAGATAAGTACCGCTTATGGTCATTTCAGGGCTGTTGTCTGTTCTAACCCTTGCGGATTGGTCGTTGATTATTATTACACCCTCGTCCACGATGGTTATAGGTTTTAAGTGACTTGGTTGCGTATGACATTGGGCAGAACATCCTGAATGAATTGCACACGCACAGGTATCGCGTTTCATTACTCTGCAGAATGTTGCTTTGTTGGCCTTTGCACAATTGTTGACAGCTATGACCCTATCGTCGCATTCTGCAACTGTATTTTCTTCCAACTGCAATATGGTGTCGTTATGGTTTACAGGAAATATTATGACCGCTTGGCAGCTGGACTCTACTCTAGGATATTCTATCAGTACATAAATAACACTTTCTGATTGCAAAATCTTTATATTAGAAATTTGCATTAAGTTAACAATTGAAACTTCTGTGAGCTTTTCAACAAAAATAGATTTCAAATCATTATTATCAAAAATTGCCGGATTTATAATATTAGATTTAGCTAATGTGACAGTTAGCATTGGATTCTGAATTTCTGTTATAACCATTCTATTTCTAGCCAAGAGTACATCGTATAAATGAGACGTATCTGGAGTGTTTTTCTTAGTTTCTTTAATGATTTTGTTAACCGTGTCTGTGAGCCGATTTATTTGTTTTTGTGTTTCTGTGTTAATCAAGACTTGCCTATTGTTTGATTCGATAAGTTGCGACTCAGACATTCTAAGCCTTTCAAAGTCAGCTGCATCTGGAGTTCCTGCCACAACTTTCAATGCTGTTCCTAGAAAATCTAAACTTCTGGCTAATCGATGATGTAATTTTAAGGTGGACAGTAAATTTCGAGCATGTTCTATGTCGACAGTGAGCAATTTTCTCATATGCGACTGAGGAAATAATTCCGTCATCTTGGCAGTATCGTCTAAAATTTTCACGAAATCTGTTAAGTTAGTTGAATGTCGAATATAACTATATTGCTCCCATACTAAAACCCTACCATCTAACACAGCCTGAAAGGAAAAGAATGAATAAGCTAACGTTAAATGATTGTATCTCTGTTTTTAATCAGATCTAATAAGAATAACTTTAGTCATTTCAAATTGTCCTTGTGGACTACCCTCCCTTTAATAAGTACTGAAGTTCCCAGGTCAGCTTGTATGGTTTCCTCAGAATATAAGGGGGACAATTTGTTGCCTAATCTTTTGTTGTTTTTTAGGTAGACTTTTTCGCCGACTTCAAAAACTCTATTCTGCCAGTTTGAGTTAAACCGGGTTAATTGGGTTTCTTGAGCCTGTGTAATTTTGTCTCTGACTTCTTTCTTAATGTCATTAGACCACGAATGTATTATATCAATTGGTTTTAAACCTGTGACAGAATGTAATGTTCTATTATATGCCAATGTTGCTTGAATAATTAATTGATTTGTATCGCTTATTCCTTTGTCGATTTTAAGACATCTAGCAATTTCTATCAAAGTACTGTGGAACCGTTCCACTTGACCATTTGAGCTGCTGTGAAGAGCAGGAGCATTAACTACATCTATGTCATATTGGTTTCTAAGTAGTGAAGTGATAGTTTCTGAGTTGAAGGATGCTTCATTATCGCAAAATATGACCTTTGTTTTGGGAAATAAGTTTAATAATTGCAGAATAGGCACCATTACGTCAACAATTGCTCGAGATGCTATTGGCTGGACAACGGCAAATTTGGAAAATTTGTCTATGCAAGTGAGGAATTGTTTTTTGTCCGTGGAAAAGATGTCGATATGTAAAATTTCACCTGGATAATTTGGTATTGGTGTTTCGCCTAATTTTTGTTTCTTAGGGTGTCTATCATATTTTGCCTTCGAGCATACTTTGCAGTTTAATATTACTTCGTTTGCTATTCTCGTCATTTTTGGAAAATAGTAATCTCCCAGTATTTGCTTTACATTTTCCTGTGCCGCTCTATGTGCACGATTGTGCTCAGCAGTGACTATTTCAACTTGTTCGGACTTATCTAATATGTCCGTAACAAAGTTTTTACAATACCAGAACTTTGTTCCTGGAAAGCTTAGTACCAGTTCATTTTGGATACTGGCCAATGTAGGGAGTTCGCAGTGCAACGCATTAACTACGTCTGGTTTTATTACAGGTTTAATCGCCTCTAAAAGATCACACATATTTGTGAATTGGATTATAAAGCGAGTTTTGGTACCAAACATTATAAAACGCCGTTTTAAAGGATATTTAGACTCTTCTAGAATTACCTGATTCCTAAAGCAGTTAATCGGTTTTTCAGTTGACTCTATTGTGTAAGACAAAGAATTTTCACTATGTATGGTAGCTGCGTTGGATTGTAAATCGTCTTGCAACGAATTAATATTTTGTCTTGAAAGAGCATCAGGTACGTAATTCTCTTTCCTTGGTTTGTAGTGAATTTTTGCGTTGTGCTCTTCTATGAATGCCTTCCATCTTTTAATTTTTGCATTTCGGACACTGCAAACGTCAAAGGTTGATGGTCGGTAAAAATATTCAACTCTTTAGTGCCATACAAGTATGATTGAAGTTTACCTAGGGCCCAAACAATAGCTAACAATTCCCTTTCATTGGTGGCATAATGCAACTCGTTGTCCTTTAATGTCCGTGAGATCATAGTTATCGGCCTACCTTCCTGAGACAAAACAGCTCCGATTCCACTAGCGGATGCATCTGTGGTTAAATCGAAAGGTTTTTTGAAATCTGGATACATAAGGATGACATCTTCAGAAGCCAAGATATTCCTTAAATGTTCAAATGCGCTTCGTTGTTCATCACTGAAATTAATTAGTATTTTCCTAGACATATATTTACTGACTGTGCTGTTTTCCCCCTTTATATATATATTTTATATAGTATATTTGTCAAAGGTTTTGCTATCGATGCGTAGTCTTTGATAAAGATTCTGTAGTAATTGGCCAGGCCAAGGAAGGACCTTAGGGCATACAATGCTTTTGGTTCGGGGAACTCTTGTATTGCCTTAACCTTTTCTGGGTCTGTTCTTGTTCCTCCTCTGGCTACAATAAATCCTAAATATTCTACACTTTCTTTAAAGAATTTTGTTTTCTCCCGTGCAATTCTCATATTGGCATCTATCAATTTTCGAAGTATCGTGTCGATATGCCGGACATGGTCACTTTCATTGTCCGAGAAAATTATTACGTCGTCAACGTAGACATAACATATTTTCCCAATATCTTCGCGCAAAACATCATCGATTGCTCTCTGGAAGATGCTTCCAGCTTTTTTTAAGCCGAAAGGCAACCTACAAAATTCGTATTTCCCGCCATTTACAGAGAATGCTGTTTTTTCGCGATCCTGTTCCGCTAGATAGATCTGGTGATACCCAGACTTTAAATCCAGAGTAGTGAAATATTTTGCCTTCCCCAGATTAGCCAGGATCATTGGGATGCTTGGCATTGGATAGCGATCAGGTATTGTATGCTCATTCAATTTTCTAAAATCAATGACTAGGCGCTTATTTTTATTGCCGTCTTTATCGATGCCTTTTTTGTCAACCACCCACGCCGGGCTATTGTACGGTGACTTTGAAGGCCTTATTATCCCATGTTTCAACATTTGTTCGATCTCTTTATTAACAAAATCTGCTACACCCATGGGATATGGGTATAATTTAGAATATATGGGGTTATTACTTGTTGTACGTATTGTAGCGATGACTGAAGTATTAAAGGGTAGTGCCTCGTTAGAGGTTGAAAACGCCTTAAGTCTCCTCAGTATCATCTTCTTAAACTGATTTCGTATTATTTCAGGGACTTGTATGTCGTCGACACGCGTGAAATTTACGTTTTTACAGAAGTGGTACTGTAATGGTTCAGACACCCCAGAGTATGTTATGTTGTTATTACTTAAATTCAATGTTACACCCGCCTGCGTTAGCAGATCGAAGCCTATGATAGCATCGAACGTATTTAGTGAATCCAACAAAAAAATGGGGCAACTTTCCCAAAAACTTTAATTAAACATTTTTCTTTTATTTTACTTGAGCCATGTATTGAGTTTACAGTAAAAGGGACATTGACAGGTGTTACGTTTTTAAGCCCATTTATACAGCCAACTGTCGCTTAATGTACGGCAGTTGGGAGCGTTCTCTAAAAATACAACGAGTCGTTTTCAAACGTAGATTCATTGTCTTCATCAATATCTTCAACCGTTGATGTAGCCAAATCTTCATAAGTTTCCTGTTTTTGACTTACTTCCTGATTGATATTGTTTACCCGTTGACGTCTTTGTCCTGTCATACGTTCCGAAGTGTTTTGTCTTTTTTGGGCTGGAAGGACTCCAGAAAGTTGAGGTTTACCGAAGTTTGTCGGTTGCCTAAATTTAGATGAAGATGGATCGACATCCATTGGATCGAATTTTTGTTTCTGAAATTCCTTTCCGGATTGATCATTTTGTCGGGACATGTTTTGGTCAGCTTTCCTAACAAAGTGAGGGTTTTTTCATGTTCTTGTCCCTGTCTTGTATGCCATCGGTTGCTTCCGGACGGCTGATTTTTATCCTCAAGGGCTTTGGCGTATGAAGCAGCAAATTTGCTTCTTTCGATACTGGCCTCAGCTTCTTGGGCCAGGGCTAAAGCTGATGGTAAGTCCCTGGGCTGTGCAGGGAATACAACGGATCTCAGTGGGTTTTTGAGGCCTGAAATAAATGCATTTAAGGCATCACCTCTTACTTCTGAGTTAAGTAAGGCGGCACCTTCTGCATCATGGGTCATAATGATTTTATTTGTGACAAGTGTCAGTTTTTTTTCGACCTTATCATAGTACTCCATCAAGCAAAAATTACCCTGCCTAACCATTTCCAGTCCTGTCGTAGTGTTCGCAAGGAAGTCCTATCAGCATATGTACAGTCCAACCTAGCTATTATAGCTTCAAAGTTAAGCACTGTGTTATGCGACACGAGTAATGCTCTGGCTTTTCCTCTAATCCTGTTCCTGATAATTGTAACCGCTTGATAGTGAGCCTCGCTACCAACATATGGCTTAAAAATTTCATATGCGTCTACGGCTGATTGCCTCCACGACACATATTCGTCCTGAATTCCATTGAATTCTGGAACAGATTTTATTATGTCTAGACCTACATCACATTTTATATGTGGATTTATAGTAATTTTTTCGAATGTTTTGACATTTGGGAGATCCACCCTTAGGTTGGAAAACTTTTGATTTACCTCATCAATTTTTGCTTGAAATTGCCCTGCCAGGCGTGCTTCTTGTTCATTCAGAGCACTGTTAACAGCAACTTGTATTAAGGCTTGTACTTGTGTAACGTCCATGACTTGTGTACATTGAAGAACTTCTTGAGGACAATATCCTACATCTTCACTATCGTATTCTTTTTTTATTTCCCTATACTCGCCGCCCCAACTCATCAGCTTTCAACTGATGGTTTTTTAAAACCGTATACTTAATTTAACTAAAACTTGTTTATACTATACGCTTATATGACGATTTAGTGTATTATTTAATTGATTTGACATACAGTTTGACAAGTAATTGTTTTCAAACTGAGAAAACGAACACTTTTCATGCATTAATTACTACAAAATGACAAATAGTTGTGATAAAAATGTCGGGTTTTTTGCAAAAATTAGTTGGTCGCCTTATTTAAGACCAAATTAAATGGATAAATAAAAAATTAACCCGCTTAGTTCAAAAATAATAACCAAAAGAATAATTAACATGTAATGCAAGGTGCCAAGAAAATGTTTTCAAAATGTAATTGAGGTTCCAAAATACCCCATGTTTTCGGTAAATACTTAAAAATCGTGACATTTTATGAATTTTATTCTTAAGAAGGATTAGTTGCTAACAAGTATCAACAATATTAGGCATGGAATATCCCCACTAGGAGGGTTACCATATGGACCAAGGGGGTACCAGATCGTATTACATGTAAACGATGTCCTATAGGACTCAAACCGGGAATATCTGAAAACTAAGACATTTTATGAGTATTTTTAGTTCACCAGGATGGACTTCCATCAATTACAATAAATATTGCCTACAGAATAGCTCGATCAGGAGGGTTGCCAGATCGACTAAAAAAGTACCAGGTCTTATTAACAGTAAAAGGGACCAACTAGGCCCACAACTACAGCCTACAAGTGGTTCATTCAACTCAAAATTTATTAAAAGATAAGAATATTTCATTAAACAGTCGATAATAGCACATTTGGAGACTAATATTCTTTAGAAATTTGTGGGGTACAGATTTCTACAATTTTCGCAAATGCATTTCGTGTACTGTGAAGTAATACTGTGACAAAAATTTCTAAGTGACGGGGAAATAATGCTACAGTGTTACCATGGTATACCATCAAAGCCAAAAAACTTACGGGTATTCCTCAATCTGGCTCTTAATAGATAATATGGATGTCAACAGCAAGCTCAGTATAATTTAGCAATATTTTCCATATGCATTTCTAACCGATTTTTGTATTTCTTGGTTATATTTTGGTTTGTTTTCGTGAATATCTTTATCCCTAAATTAAATTTCAGTTAAATAAACCACTTTAAAGATCTAATTGTGGGCCTAGGAGGTCCAGTTTACTGTTATTAAGACCTGGTACATTTTTAGTCGATCTGGCAACCCTCCTGATCGAGTTCATCTGTAGGTAATATTCATTGTAATTGATGTCATACCGTCTTGGTAAACCAAAATACTCATAAAACGTGTTAGTTTTTTAGATATTCTCGGTTTGAGACCTATAGGACATTGTTTACATGTAATATGATCTGATACCCCCTTGGTCCATATGGTAACCCTCTTAGTTGGGATATCCCATGCCTAATATTGCTGATACTTGTTAGCAACTAATCCTTGTTAAGAATAAAATTGATAAAATGTCATGATTTTTAAGCATTTACCGAAAACATGGGGTATTTTGGAACCTTAATTACATTTTGAAAACATTTTCTTGGCACCTTGCATTACATGTTAATTATTCTTTTGGCTATTACTGTTGAACTAAGCGTATTAATTTTTTATTTATCCATTTAATTTGGTCTTAAATAAGGCGACCAACTAATTTTAGCAAAAAACCCGACATTTTTATCACAACTATTTGTAATTTTTTAGTAATTTATGCATGAAAAGTGTTCGTTTTCTCAGTTTGAAAACAATTACTTGTCAAACTGTATATTGTATGAAGATGGATTTGCCAAACCAAGAGTAGGCTAAACGGGGTATAACGATTTATATAACAAATTTCAATTGGTACTTATTTACTGGTACTGTACAAATTTGTACAAACTTTTACAAAATGTTGTTCGATAACAAACTTGTTCAATAAAATAGAAATGAGAAGTAGTTCCAAGAACTTGCAATTACTTTTTACTTACGAAATTATCGAACAGACCTATTATTGGTGCAAACATTTTTGATTGCATAGCCGGTCTACAGGCTTAGGGTATATCTCTGTCGACAAAGCCTACTGATACTTTTTACTTGTTATTTTAATAATATCAGGTTATCATTTGGATAGATGTGTTAAGAAATAATACCATTGTTATTATTGTTTCAAAACATTCACACCAAAATATTAGTGAAAAAATACTTTTAAGAGTTAATTACCCCGCGACAATACACCCTTTTCACGAACTAACGTGGAAAGTTCCACAAAATAGTCCACACGCTCGTACATAGGTTCTAATGACTATTTGTTCAGATAATCACATGAATTATCGTTTAAACAATGCAACAACCAGCAATCCCAGCAGAACTTTCTTTTGATGTTGACCAACCTCTATTTTTCCCCGCAAGACCAAGGCAAGTGCAGAACGAACAAACAAAAGGTATTCGAAAAAAGAGTTGTTGAAATCGAAGCAAATATTTAACATTCATTACCAGTCAAGTGAAAAGATATACAAAAGTAACCAAAACTAACTCCCCGCCAGGCCAAGGAATTGATGATGATCATGTTAAGGTGGTGGTGATAGGTCGGTCGATTGGTTGCAACTAACAAAAACAAGCAACAGCAACAACAAGTGCCAAGGAAATAACCAAACAAAGAAAACAAAACAAATACACAAATATGTGATGATCAAACGTTGTAACGACACCACACCAACAACCCACCAATGGAATCCGTCAACTAGTTATGTATGAGTCTCTCCGTCCGTCCATCTATCCATTAAAACCAAACTATGAGAATGTTTTATGAGGGAAGCAAAAATGTATTAAACAAATCCGTCAAAATTTTGAAAATTTTATAAGCGGTTATAAAAACAATTCACATTTATTGCTTGTGATTCTTCCTCTTCTTGTTGGTGGTGTTATTGTTTATGGTTAAATACCATCACTAACAAACAACAACAAGCCAAAAGGGGTGATGTGAATTGAACAAACCATCACCAATTTTTTCGTGTGTTTGTATTTTTATTTGAAATAAAGTTAAAGTGATTGTTGTTGATTTTAAATCAATTTACGTTTTGAATGTCTTCTTGTTTTTTTGACTGGGTGGTGGTGGCGGTGGAAGGAGGTGATTGAGGAGCGTCTTATATGACATTTGTTTAAATAGCGTTAATATACAATTTATCTGTTTGTTTTTGATCGGTTTAGTAACCTAAACGAATGCCAACAAAAACCAAAAACAAAAAAATGAAACTGATATGAAACTCCGGCAACACAAATTTTGAAACGGTTTATTAATGACGGCCATCTGAGAAACCGCAAACAATCCCAATTGAAATTTTTATTGTCGGGAATTTCACAAAAAACGAAGTGAAGAAGTAAATAAAACAAAACATGAGAATACTAAACAAGGTGTTAATGAATGTTGACGAAAGTTAATTTAATTTCATTTAATTGTTAACAGGTTCCGTTTCATTACCCTGTCTGAGTCATTACACGTTTGACACTTAGTCCGAGACTCAAACTCCAGAACCATACATTTGTCTACTGTTGTACGACAGTTGTCCAGTATATTTAATGATTCTCCAGATGAAGTAATGTGCCAGCTTCAGCAGACTGTGAGCACTACGCTTCGGAAGTTTGTTGGTTAGGTTGGGTTGGACAGTTGAAAATTTGCAGGGTGTTGTGAGGATATATTTCGTGACGTCAATCCTTGTCCAATAAGAATTTAAGCGGCTGCACCATTCACATCGTTATTGAGCGAAAACTAGTATTACTTGCCAATTCAGATGACGTTCTTAAGCTGCTATGGATTGTGGATGCACTCAGAAGACGGTATCCACACGATACCTATTTATGGCATCTGTGTGAAGATCTGTCTGATAGGCTTCCCGGTCCAGCAAGGTGCCAGTTTCAACAGATTGTGGGGAGTAAGCTTCAAGAGGTTGTATATTAAGTTTGACTGGAACGTGTCGTCAGTTCCTGTCCAATAGGAATCAATTCAGAGTAAAAACAAGTAAGAAAAGCGTTAAGTTCGGCCGGGCCGAACTTTTTATACCCTCCGCCACGAACTGTATTGAAGTGAAAAGGAACAATTAGTTTAATTTCTTTTTGTTACAGGAGTAGTACATATACCTCAACTGATAATACTCCCTTCAAGAGAGCTCATATGGGGCGACATTTTTGTTCTTTCCAAAACATGGACCAATATTTACAATTTTCCGAATTGAGCGAAATACATACAATTGGACAATACCGACTAGATCTTAATCTGGAAATTCTGGATTTGGTTGGTTAACAACATCGGGAGCACCGTTTTATGGAGGCTGTATAAAACGTTGACCTGTACCGATAAATTTCTGGAGGAAAGTTTCGTAACACCAGCGAAGACTAAATACCAAATTTCAGTTATTCCCGTTGAATAATGTGGCTAAAACTTTCAAAATACCAATATCGTACCGTTCTATGGGAGCTATATGAAGGCGTTGACCTATACCGACCAATTTCAGGTGGAAAGTTTTATACCCTCAACGAAGCCTATGTACCAAATTTCAGCCATCTCGGTGGAATATTGAGGCCACAACCTTCAAAATACCGAAAGTAGGGAATTACCGATCTATGGGTCTATACTAAGGTGTGCAGGGACGTACGCAGGGGGGTCGAACAAAATTTGTTAAGCCACTGTAACTAGTTATTATATTTTTTCTCATAAAAATATTTGTATGTTTGAAGATTTCTAATTAAAACTTATACTTTTCTTAAGTTACTGAACAGAAAATGTACATCATGAGTAAGTTTTGTAAGAAAATATTTAAAAATGTTTTCTGTTTTTGAGAGAAACTTCCAATGAAGTCTGAATTACTTCTTCATGTCATATCATTCTACTATCAAATGCGAATTCCTTAATGAATATACTCCAAGTTTATGTCATATTCGAACTATATAGAGCTCTCGAAACGTAAAACTCATTCTGTAACAACAAAAATAAGGAGTTCAGTAGTGTGGGAATATGTAAAAAATTGTCTATTGGATAAAATGTATGAAGGTTCGGTGCTTCGTGGTCTACATCTTGAAAGCCAATTAGAAATTTGTTTTAGTGCCATTTTAGTTTCTATTTTAGACAAATTTGCTGCTAAACAGTATGAGATAATAATGAAGACAAATGAATTTTTGTGCGACAGTTGATATTTTCCCTACCATCACTGAAGTATAATTGTAGCCTCAGACTTTAAGGTTACGAGATTATATACACTTGGATACGATACAAATAGGTCTCATCAAAATAATGATTTTATACTCCAAATATGTTTAGACGATATTCGTTTCAGACAAGCTGGAATTACTTACCACCGTCCGTAATGTTTTATGCAAATGAAATTTAAGTCCGCCATAAAAGTTCAACAATTTTCACTAAAATGGTCGAAGGAACTAACCGACTCGGTCCAAAATCGAACCTAATATGGACTATCACGGTCCACTTGCAAAATTACTTCCAAATGTACATCAAGTTCCAAAAGAATATGTTTGGAAAACATCTTCAGGTCCCTAACACAAGTCTAACATAACTGCAGTTTAAAGTCTGTTCGAGGATCCTTTGGACATTTTGTAGTCTAGTCTTGTTTACAGCGATATCTTATTTTTCGTGGACAAGTTCTTGCTTCCTGACAAAGCTCTAAATACTACGGTGACCATCTAAAATCGCTTATGGGCGAGGTAACTATCGAGAGGAGTGTCTCTTAAAATAAGATCCATTTCCAAAATTAATTAGCTTATTATTAGCGAATAATTATGTGGGATTCAATAAGGATCGATTGATATTTGTCAAAACTATACAGAACTAAGTCCATAAAAGTGTTTGTCATCGAGTCCAAAAACTTCTAATTGTACAATTAGGAAAAAAGTTATGACGCTTTATTTGTAACATTATATTAAAAGTAAAAATAATCCTGGAATCAGACTATATCTATTCCGGTAAATAGCACTGTGCACCATTTTTAAGGTAATCTTGTGCAAACAATTTGAAGTGAGGATTCTTTGAAAGTATAAACCGAAAGTACAAAAGCCCTAGTTGCGTTTTGTTGTGTCAGATCCAGCTTGGTTTTTATGTCCCATCTAAACATACTTAAATATCGACTTTTTAAAGCAACTCGGGGCTATATCTCGGAAACCAATGCAAATGTTCTTCTAACCTTTGAAGCAAATTTGTAGATAAGGGCAAAGTAAAATATTTGGAGAAATAATGAACTGGAAAAACTACATTTATTGCATTAAATTTTATAATATATCTAAATATTCCATAACTTGTATACATTTCGCACCATATCTCCAAAATTGTTAAATTTTTTTAATATTTTCATTTGGAAACATATCAACGACAATTTAGCCCTCCTTAGATGAGGCCATAAAATCCGAAATGCTAAAAGTTGTTTGCATTTTCAGTGTTGCATAGCGTTAATAAAGTTTTAGCGTTTTACGTTATCGACACACTAGCTCGATACTGAAGTCCAATCAGCACTTCTTTTTGGAGTTATTCAATTCATAGAAGTTGGGTTTTGTCGGTTCGAACTAACCCTCCAACACATTAAACTCCTGTATAACTGTATTCGATCTACTCGCGAATAGAGTTATATAGGGATTGGATTTATATTAAGAACTTTCTGCATGGAATCTGTTTTTATGTCCCATCTAAACATACTTAAATATCGACTTTTTAAAGCAACTCGGGGCTATATCTCGGAAACCAATGCAAATGTTCTTCTAACCTTTGAAGCAAATTTGTAGATAAGGGCAAAGTAAAATATTTGGAGAAATAATGAACTGGAAAAACTACATTTATTGCATTAAATTTTATAATATATCTAAATATTCCATAACTTGTATACATTTCGCACCATATCTCCAAAATTGTTAAATTTTTTTAATATTTTCATTTGGAAACATATCAACGACAATTTAGCCCTCCTTAGATGAGGCCATAAAATCCGAAATGCTAAAAGTTGTTTGCATTTTCAGTGTTGCATAGCGTTAATAAAGTTTTAGCGTTTTACGTTATCGACACACTAGCTCGATACTGAAGTCCAATCAGCACTTCTTTTTGGAGTTATTCAATTCATAGAAGTTGGGTTTTGTCGGTTCGAACTAACCCTCCAACACATTAAACTCCTGTATAACTGTATTCGATCTACTCGCGAATAGAGTTATATAGGGATTGGATTTATATTAAGAACTTTCTGCATGGAATCTGTATTACAGCCAATATTCTTAAAAAATAGGCTAAGATCTTCGAAATAGTGAAAATCTTGCTATACCCAGCAAAATGTTCGATGCCAAAGATGACATTCAATCATGGGTGCAAGTGATCTAGCATGTCATCTTTTTAGCATCTTCATCGATGAATTTTATATGAGCGTGAACCCCAAAAGATGACGTTCTTTTCTGGATCCTAAGCATGTCATTTTAACCAATGCGTTGACATGTCATTTTCACCAATGCTTTGGCATGTCATTTCCACCAATGATTTGACATGTAATTTTCACCAATGCTTTGACACGTCATTTTCACCCATGCTTTGACATGTCATTTTAACCAATGCTTTGGCATGTCATTTTCACCAACCCCTTGGCATGAAATTTTCATATTGTTTGGAAAATGGAAATGCTGTATTGAAATATGGTTTTCATGAAAAACAAAACTCTTTATTAATTCAAACGAATTCATGAAATAACTACAATTAATTTATCAGTTTAGTTTTTCAAAAGTTTACATCCAAAATTACAATGTAATCACCACCGCTGCAACGCAAAAGATTACTTCCTCCGTTCTTCGCAACTGATATTCTTTCATCTTACAAAAGGTTTTTTCAATTATCTTCCCATCACCAGTTCAGATTTCGACATGGACTCCAAATGCACTCCTTTAAGTATTTTTGTTTCGTAAATTACTTTTATTTTATAATTTTGTGATTTTATAACAACATTTTGGTAATTTATACTCTTTTGTGTAGTGACGGAAATATGTAGGGATCTACAACCCGGCTTGCTTTAGGGATCTCTAAGAACAAAATGTAACGAACGGGGAGGAGAGACTTTTTATGGAAAATACCATTTATTCTTAATTAATTTATTTTTAATTGTTTCTTTCCAAAAGTAGTTTCTTCTTTATTTTCAGATTCTTGTTCTTTTTCGTTTCGGACTTTTTTTCAAATTCCAAGAAGCGAGATTTGATTGATTTCATTCTATGTCAGATTTAGAACAGACAAGGGAACTTTTAAAATAGCAATGTGTGCAGTCCGATTCTATTTTTAGCTCGATGGTTGGGACTTCATATAATACCAATTGTTTAGAAGTTTTAGTTGTTCTAACAACTTTGGTCTGTTCCAGAAACTGCAAGAATCTACTTATTTTTACTACGATAACAATTTTTCCTTTATGTTATCGGAAAAAAATAGTAAAAATTAGTAGATTTTTGCAGTACTGGAACATACCAAAATGAAAATAAACAGGTGTGTAAATAAAACCACAAACATCATCTCTATTGGATCGATGGAATGGGTACAAATGCTGATGAAAAGATCGGATCTTTCACGACATCCTTTGCATTGCTTCAAATCCTAATGAAAAGATCGGATCTTCCACGACTTCCTTTGAACCAATACAAAAGATGACATGAAATCACGTCATCGCAAAGAACCCCTTCCGTCAAATTTTGCTGGGTAGCAAAGACAATGGCAATTCTTGGTGGTTGTACAATTCTGCGATAAATTCAATATACTGAAAACGGGGCGTAAATTTTACATGGCGACTAAACCGAACGTGGCCCGATATTGTCTATTTTCAATTCTAAATATCCTACTCTTTAAATATTTAATTCTTCCTATTGAATTTATACACTATCTATATATATAAAATTGAAATTTGTTTGTCTGTTTGTTTGTTTGTGCCTTATAGAGTCGAAAACCGCTGAACAGATCTTACTGAAATGTTTAGGGTACATTGCTACATGGCCTGGAATGAAAATAGGCTATATCATTTTTTGAAATTTCGCGTTGATCTGGAGATACAGCAACAAAACCGGAGGTACCTCCAAAAAATTAGATTTTGTATGCAAATATCTTTAGAACTGTTACAGATACAATCTCCAAATTTTGTATGCGTGACGGAATTTGATGTAGTAATAAATTTACCAAATTATGTTCAAATCGGTTCAGATTTGGATATAGCTCCCACATACATATATTTTCGGCCGATTTCCTTATTTTATGTACCAAACATGCTATTTATGTCCAATTTCAATTAAATTTGGAATGTATGACGGAACTTGGTCTGGAAATAAACGTGCCAAATTATATTAAAATCGGTTCAGATTTGGATATAGCTCCCATACACTTCCTTATTTTATGCACCAAACACGCTATATATGTCCAATTTCGCTGAAATTTTGAATTTCTCACGGAATTTGTTCTAGAAATAAATGTGCCAAAATAGATTGAGATTGGTTCAGATTTGGATATAGCTCCCATACACATATATTTTCGGCCGATTTCTTTATTTTATGCACCAAACACGCTATATATGTCCAATTTCGCTGAAATTTGGAGGGTCTGACGGAATTTATTCTAGAAATAAATGTGCTAAATTATATAGAGATCGCTTCAGATTTGAATATAGCTCCCATATATATTTTCGGCCGATTTCCTGTATTTTATGCACCAAGCACGCTATATATGTCCAATTTCGCTCAAATTTGGAATGTGTTACAGAACTTGGTCTAGAAATAAATGTGCCAAATTATATCGAAATCGGTTCAGATTTGGATATAGCTCCCATATATATTTTCGGTCGATTTTCCGCATATGGTGCACCAAACACGCTATGTATGTCCAATTTCGCTGAAATTTGGAAAGTGTAGCGGAATTTGGTCTAGGCATAAATGTGCCGAATTATATCGAAAACGGTTCAGATTTGGATATACCTCCAATATATATTTTCGGCCGATTTTCCACATTTGTTGCACAAAACACGCTATATATGTTAAATTTCGCTGAAAATTGGAGGGTCTGACGGAATTTGTTCCAGAAATAAATTTGCTAACTTATATAGAGATCGGTTCAAATTTGAATATAGCTCCCATATATATTTTCGGCCGATTTCCTGTATTTTATGCACCACACTCGCTATTTATGTCCAATTTCGGTGAAATTAGGAATGCGTAATGGGATTTGGTCTAGACATAAATGTGCCAAATCATATCGAAATCGGTTCAGATTCGGATATTGCTCCTATCTATATTTTAGGCCGATTTTCTGTATTTGATGCTCTAAATACGTTATATGTGTCCAATGTCGCTGAAATTTGGGATGTCTGACGGAATTTGTTCCAAACATAAATGTGCCAAATTATATCGAGACCGGTTCAGATTTGGACACACTACATACGTCCAATTTCATTGAAATTAGGAAAGCGTGACGCAATTCGTTCTAGAAATAAATGGGACAAATTATATCGAAATCGGTTCAGATTTGAATCCCATATATATTTTCGGCTGATTTTCTGTATTTTATGCACAAAATGTGAATGTGAGACGGGATTTGGTCTAAAAATAAATTTGACAATCGAGAACGGTACATATAGGAATATAGCTACCCATATATTTTTTCGGTCGATTTTTTTTTTTGTTACGTATGTTCAATTTCAATGAAATTTTGAAGACTTAGCAGTCAGTAGAAGTCATCATTATTTACAGAAGTACATATAGTCGGGACGCAATTGACCAAGGCTACAGCTATTAAGTATCATGTCTTTGAGAGACTTCTTAAGATTTATGTTTTATTATGATATATTTAAATCATTAGGAATACTTATAGGCGGAAAGGCTTTCGGATTAGTGTTACCTCCTGAAACATACAAAAATTCCATAGTAGCTCCATAACAACCCTGAATAGGTATATAACGCCTTTATATCTCCTATATTTATTCGTTAAAATATTAAAAACGTTAAAATAATTCTGACATTCCATTATATTTCATCGTAGTCGGGGCAGCAAAGCGCACCGGGTTCAGCTAGTTTCATATAAAATTCGAAAAATCGAATTTTTTTTGGCTCATATTAAAGTACATGTATAATAGAATATGTGCCAAAAATCCAGTCCATCGGACAAAAATTTACCGAGATATGAGCTTTTGAAAGGAAACATTTATTGTCTTTTGTATGTATCATAGAAACTAAAAACGTCTTTTCCTTGAAGTGGAAAAGACAAATATCGATTATCATCAAGTAATCTCAAAGAGCTCAGTTACGTCTAAACTCGCGAAACTCTTCGACCCTCTTGGTCTACTGGGCCCTGTTGTTATGAAAGCAAAGATATTTATTCAGCAGCTGTGGCAGCCTACATTAGATTGGGATGAGCCATTGCCCGAAAAACTTTGTGCTACTTGGAAAAAATTGAAGGGAATTGGAAGGTCTCAACAACTTCAAAATACCACGACATGTATTTTGTTGGGAAATTCCGAAAAACACAATTGCATGTATTTGCCGATGCATCTGAAAGAGCTTTTGGTGCTGCTGTATACATCCGATTTCATACAAAGGATGGGCGTGTAGCTCTGCGTCTGATCTGTGCTAAATCCAGGGTGCCTCCGTTGAAACAACAAACATTGCCTCGACTGGAACTATGTGCCGCAGTAGTAGCAGCTCAGCTAGCTAACAGAGTAAATATTGAATTAAGGCTTCAAAACTATCCTATGTTCCTATGGACCGATTCTAAAATTGTACTGGCCTGGATAAGATCACAGTCAACTTTATATAAAACTTTTGTGGCTAATAGGGTATCAAATATCCACACATTAACATTACCAGAACAATGGAAACACGTACCATCAAAAGAGAATCCTGCTGACTGACACGGCTTTCAAAACCGTGCCCACTGTAGCTCGAAGACAGATGCTTCGGTTTTTATATGTTTTTTTACAGTGTATTTTTATACCCTATACCACAATGTGGAAAAGGGTATTATAAGTTTGTTTTGGTAAAAATTCATGTAACACCACGAAATATTCGTCGGAGACCCCCAATGTGGTATACCAATCTTCATATCTCGACGAGATAAAGCGATTTTGAGATGTGTGTCCGTCCGTCCTTCCGTCCGTCCGTCCGTCCGTCCGTCTGTCCATTATAAATTGTAAACACGCTCCAGGCCGCAATTATGGACCGATCGTCACGAAATTTTGTATGGAGGTCGGGTTCGGATCAGAATAGATCCCTATTCTTATTGATGATGATCGTGAAATATTTAGCGGGTGAAATGGACCAAAAACATAATATTTATCCAATTTTCTAGCGGCTCTGTAGGTCTCAATAATAGTCCGATCAACGCGTAATTTTAAATAAGGTAAGAGTATATCACAAAGGAGAAGATTGCAATTTGAGATGGCGATCGTATAATATTTAGAGGGTTAAATGGACCAAAACTTTTGTGTGAAAATTGTGAAAATTTTTAATATACAGCTTATATGTTAATTCCTGGAAGTGATATTGTGGACAAGTGAGATATACTTGAAAGTGGAACGCTTGACCTTTCAATTGATGCGAATTATGTTGGTGTGCATGATCAGATAACAGAGTTACAGCCTAATATATTCCGCTATTTGTTTGTAGTGTAATAATAAACTCGCTAGAAGTCGCAATTATACATCAATAGTCACGAAATTTTGCACCGGGTAAGAGTATAGGTCGAAAAAGATGCCTACAATTTTGAATGATGATCTGATATTCTTTAGCGGGTGAAATGGACCATTACTTTTGTATGAAAAATATAAAAATTTTATTTTGGTCGATATTTTAATTCCTTGTGGACATATATATTTCGCAAAGTAGCCTACATATGGAAAAAAAACTACTAACCTTTCCTCTGATGTAAATTGCAATAAAGTGTTTGCTAGATAACGGGCCTAATATATAATAAGTTCTATGTAGAGAACCACATTTTTATCCCATGCTACTTATTGTCTCTCCAACAGTTTATGTAACACCACGAAATACTCGTCCTAGACCCCTTATTTGGTATGCCGAAATTCATATCTCGACGAGATAAAGCGATTTAGCGATGTGCGTCCGTCCATTAAAAATTGTAAACAAGCTTAAGGCCGCTATTATGGACCGATTGTAACGAATTTTTTAAGGAGTTTGGTTCGGGCCTGAATAGAAATGATTAGTTTTGGTGATGATCGTGAAATGTTCAGGGGATGAAATGGACAAAAAACAAAATTTTAACCAATTTTGTAGCGGCTCTGTAGGTCAAAATAATAACCCGCAAAATTTTAAACAAAGTTTGAGTTTATGATGAAGAAGAAGCGTAGAAACTTTTGTGCGCAATTGGTAAAAATTTAAATAATGTAGCTGTTAACCAACGGAAGTAGTAGTACTACATATGTGGGTTTCATTACATATTACGTGAACTTAATTTCCTTTCCAGCTACAAAAATGTCTTTGTCATGCTAGATAACTTTTTGGTTTTGGTCATAAGTATTATACATTACATCTCTGATATTTGATAATTAAATTTTCACAATCATTGAAAAGAAGGTCCGTGGAGAGCAATTGTCCAGGGATAGTGGTATAGGGTATCCCATGGTCGGCTCCGTCCGACTATAGACTTTTCTTACTTGTTTTTTTTTTTTGTTTTGTTAAAATGGAAATTTTGATTTGAAGTGTTCAAAATTTTTAAAAATTGATTTTTTAATTCCGTTTCGATAAAGGACAAGATTATTAGGTTCGTAATGATCCCACAAAAATATATGCTGATCGGTTTATTCTTTTTCAAACTACAGTGGGTACCGCAAACTGCTTTAGTAAAAACAGTGCTTTATAGGCGGGCATTTGTCAGAAAGATTTTTCAAAAAAAAAAAAAAAATAATAAATAAATAAATAGAAGGTAACTCAAGGTTTTTCTTCTTATGGTTTTTGTTATGCTTATAGGTGGCCATAACCCCTTAAAATAGATTTACGTAACGCTAAACAACATTTGGATTTTTCATGATTTTTGGTCGACTTAAACATGCTATCGAATGTTACATCCAATATTTTGGTGTAGTTAGTTTTGGGAATCAGGACACCATCGACCAATATGTTGAGTGGAAGCTTAATTTCAGCCGTCTAAGTGGTGAACGGTGTGGCAGTGGATGTAGCGGTGGATATTTTCATATTCCTCCGATGAAAGAACTACACTAACAAAATACACAAAGGTTTAACATGTTCGGTTAGGTTCAGTTTAAGCGCTCTTCGTCGATATTTTTGAAATTGTTAGCAGAGGTGTTGTTATTGGTTTTGTTTACAGCGATATAATGTTTTTCGTGAGCAAATCTATGCTTCTTCACATATCGGAATATTTCGTAGATATATTATATCGAAGGTAGTTCTTGCGATTCTGATTACAACGATATAATTTTTTCGTGGGCTAGTCCATGCTTCTCGACATAATGACCCAAGAGCTCCAACTTCGGATTTTTAAGAATTTTGACGATTTTAGCTGCATTTTTTTGTAAAATCTGTCTGTAATTTTACATTTGAAGTTCCCAGTGGTCGCAAAATTTCTACAACAAAATTTGTCAATCCTTTCCCAGTAATAGTTTATACAGTAATTGTTTACTTTATATTTCGGATTAGATCCAATAAATTGTATTACTTGAAAAAATCGTCTATCAACATCTAAAAAATCAGACGATCAACGTCTTCTCTGGAATATTTTTCCAAGTTATAGTGAACGAAACATTAGTAATGATATGGGAACGAGAGATCAGAACTGAAATTAAGCATTGTCCTGACTTATTTGTGTAAAAAAAATGAGTAAAGAGAAGAATAATGATCGATATGTAGGTCCATATTTTGGTATAGACTTCCTATAACCGTACCTCTAAATTTTAGGTGTTTGGCGGAGTTTAGGTATTTTTTGTTGATCAAACTATCCGCAATTTGGCATATATGGTTTCCTCTGGCCATTATTGGTGATTATGCTTACTATGTCATTCGGAACGTGGGGTGTTTTCATGAAGTAACGGAGTATGTAGAGTGCAGTATGCTGTAGCTGCCGAAGTTTTCCTCTTCTATCACTTAGTACATACACTAGCGATCATCTGAATAGGTTTGATTTTTTTTTTCTTTTTATATGTTAAGGTAACTTCTGATGTGTTCGTATTACGGATCCATACTATTTAGTTTTTGAGAGTCCTATACTATGCCAACAATCCCAAGAAAAAACTTGACGGTGTTGCCATATTTTCGGAAAATATCCCAATTATAATAAAAAATGTACAAAAAAGTGTCTAATTTTTGCGATCATCAGAATAGGTTTGAATCAAATAAAATTGAAAAATTGTACTACCCATGCAAATATTGCCCAATTTTTTGGTTTAGTTTAGTAAAATGGAACATTCTGATAAATCCTACAACAAATTTGACCCGTTTTATTAGGAACGTGTGTTCAATTCTCAACATGGAAAAGTTAGCAAGAACTTTCAGATAAAATCAAGAAATATTCCAACAAAAACGTTTTATAAACCTGCTTTAAATGACTTTTTGATTTCGTCAGATCTGTTCTGAGCTTTGAAAATTGTCTGAAAGCAAATACCAAGTGTTAGCCACATATTAGGATGGATAAATTAGGAAGGTCATTGAAAATAGTTGGTATTTTAGCTCAGGTTTAATTTTTAACTATCCTTGCAGTACAAATTTAAGTATTATCATGCTTACAAATCCACCATAGTTGACCACATGTAACATTAATGTTCGAAAATTGGTCTGGAAGAATGTCTCTTCGATGACAATAAAGTAGAAAATTGTAAATCAAATTTAAGTCAAAGGGGCATGATATTGCCGACTTTTATAGTGCTGTAATACCTATATAGTCAGGTCAAAAAGTTTTTTTCTGTACACAAGTCATAAAACAAACACGAATAACTACAAAAGAATGGACTACTGAGGTTATACATCACTATAAAAGTCGGCGATATCATGCCCCTTTGAGTTAAATTTGAATTACAATTTTCTACTTGATTGTCGTCGAAGAAACATTCTTCCAGACCAATTTTCGAACATTTATGATACATGTGGTCAACTATGGTGGATTCGTGAGCGTGATAATACTTAAATTTGTACTGCAAGGATAGTTAAAAATTAAACCTGAGCTAAAATACCAACTATTTTCAATGACCTTCCTAATTTATCCATCCTAATAAAATGGCTAACACATTTTCGAAGCTCAGAAGAGATCTAACGAAATTAAAAAGTCATTTAAAGAAGGTTTATAAAACGTTTTTATTGGAATATTTCTTGATTTTATCTGAAAGTTCTTGGTAACTTTTCCATGTTGAGAATTGAACCCACGTTCCAAATAAAGCGGGTCAAATTTGTTGTAGGATTTATCAGAATGTTCCATTTTACTAAACTAAACCAAAAAACTGCGCAATATTTGCATGGGTAGTACAATTTTTCAATTTTATTTGATTCAAACCTATTCTGATGATCGCAAAAATTGGACACTTTTTTGTACATTTTTTATTATAATTAGGAAATTTTCCGAAAATATGGCAACGCCGTCAAGTTTTTTCTTGAGAATGTTGGCATAGTATAGGACTCTCAAAAAGTAAATAGTATGGATCTGCAATACGATCACATCAGAAGATATCTTAACATATAAAAAGAAAAAAAAATCAAACCTATTCAGATGATTGCTAGTGTAGATGGCTTTTATACTAAACAGAACGTCTTGTTCCATATTCCGAACTAAGAATAGATTTCCAAACGCACCGATCTTTTGCTTTACGTCTCCAATTTTGTATGCCATGCTTTGCGATATCATCTTCAACTTGGACTTTCCGTCGGAGTTTTGGTCTTCCTTTGGGGCTTCTACCGTCGAGTAGCTCGTATTAACATGCCTTTCTTGCGGGGGCATCTTTATTCATCCTGCTGACATGGCCCAGCACACCCAATGGTTGTAGCTCGATACGTCTAACTATATCAATGTTGGTCGGCTGGTACATAGGATGTCGGTATTCACCGTCAACGCAAATTGGTCCATAAATCTTTCGAAGAATTTTTCTCTCACACACAACAAGTTCTGCCTTATCTGTTTTCGCAATTACCCATGCTTTAGATCCAGTTTGGTTGGACGAGAGTTGATTTTGCTTTTGAACTGTTTACTAAGCCCAAAATAGCATATGTTGGCCAATATTATTCTTCTCTTGGTTTCGAAACTGATGTTACTAGGGTCACTAAAAACCCTTCTGACCTAGGCAACACGCAGTGTCGCCAGGCGTCATTTGACATTTTTTTTTTTGGAAAGTTTGACAGTTTGTAGCCTAAGCCTACTCAGGACAGTTTCACGTACGACCATGTGCAGAGTTGTTTACAGTGACTGGAAAAAATCATTTTGCAAAAAATGGAATATATTTGTGAACATTGTCGTCCGATAATTTTTAACAAATTCCGACGTGAATAAACACGACAAGAGTGCATCGATCAAATTAAATCTTTGTATGTCGATAAAGGACCATCCTATAGCACAATGCATAACTGTTTTAATGAATTAAATCGTGGCCGACACTCGCCAATAAAAACGAAGTTCGTGAGGGTCTTCCGAAAACGACCGTTGTGCCAGAAAAAATTAAGCCGTGTGTGAAAAGATAATGCTAGAACGTAGTGATATATACCGTGAGATAGAGGCGTCCTTGGGCATGTATTCCACCAACTAACATTTGATATTGGATGAACACTTGGTCGCAAATGGGTTTTTTCTCGTTGGATCCCTTGTCCCATGAAATTTCGAAAAAATACGATCGCGGCGCTTAAAATGTAAGATGGATCCAGGTGGCGAATCATGGAATCATGCGTATGAACCCGAAAAATAGCAGCAATCGCCAGAAGATGCTGTAAATACGTTCAAAAACCATATTTTGGAGGTAAACAACCCAGCACATGGTCGTATGTCAAACTGTCGTGAGTACTCTTAGCCTAAAAACTGTCAAACTTTCCAAAAAATGTCAAATGACGACTGGCGACACTGCGTATTGCCGCCAGAAGGTTTTTTAGTGACCCTCGTATTAGTTTTATTTATGGAGGTGGCGAGGTAAATGAAGTCATTAACTACCTCAACATTGTAGTTCTGAACATCCATAGTTGGACCGAGTCTACTGGATACATTGCTTAACCCACTTTGGCAGACTCTTTTTCAATTTTTCTAAAGGTGGCTGTAACGGCTCGCGTTGATTGACCTATATACATTCGCATCTCGTATGACCTTTTCCAGTAGAATGTTAAATAGGCCACACGATAGACTGTCATCTTGTCTGAAACCTTGTTTTGTTTTAAACGGTTCAGAGAGGTTCTTTCCTATTTAAACAGCTGATATTGTGTCAGTCAATGCCATCCTACATCAGCTCCTGCTGCTTTTTGTTTTTTAGCCGATTATTTGCTATCATGACCTCGCTTTGACTAGGTGGTAGACATTCAACGTTGTCGTTTGCGATTGTTTCTGAGGTATCTTTATCGCCGCTCATATTCGATACTAAGAACTTCATGAAATGTTTCTTTCAGTTCTCAGTGCGCTATCTGTATTAGTTAACAGATTCCCTTCGTCATCTTTGCAGGAGAATGTGCCTGCGCCATACCCTTCAGTTTGGTGTTTTACACTCTGGTAACATTTTCGGACTTTATTCTGATTCCTGAACATCTCGATTTTCACACGCTCTCGTTTTTCTTTTTTCTCTCCTGAAAATAGGCTTGTCCTCTTCTCCCAATATTTTTCTTTCGCACTTCGCGCACTTTATACGGATTGTGCCAATACTCTCATCAACAGGAGTAAAGCTGGACACGAGATTTTTAAACCTCCGATTTACCATAAATCCAACACCTAGCTCATGTTTCATTTCATTGCAACCCCAGCGAAAATGTCCTCCCAAAATACTGGGTTTTTATAGTTTTTATAGTACTACGTAACTACTTACAAAACCCCCTACTAACCCATTATTTTAACAAGGGCATGTCGCACTGAATAACTAGTTATTCTATGACCAATATAACCGCTAGAATAACTAGTCTTTTCATGGCCACTAGAAGTTGAAAAATAAGCTATAAGATAAAAAATTTTATTTTCTATTTTTAGAACAGTTGAGGTGGAATTTGTTTTCAATTTCAACACACTTCATATTTTTTTATTTTATATTTTTTTTACTTCGCCCTCTCCCGGATTTGAACACACCAACTTCTGCTTTGTAGCACAACACACTACACACTCGACCACACACACGAACATTAAGGGTTGTTTAATGACTTACATGAGCACCACCAAATGTTCTTTGTTTTTTTTAACAAAAAACACACAAGCTCTGTGCCACCGTACTCATTACTTAGTAATGAGTAATATAAGTAGTTATTTTTGTATACATTACTTTGTAATGGGTTACGTAATGGCTAACGGATCCAAATTTTTGCTGGGGCTATAATACTATGCGTAATGTGATCGCACTTCCTGTAAGGCGATAATATCACCAGGTACATCCGCCAGTGCGCAAACTGCACCTGCACCTCTTTAGAGAGTCCTGAGATCCCAGGTGCAGATTCGCAGATCATGGTCCTTACAACTTTTGCGGAGGTCGTCAATTTTATAGTTTTTTCGTTTTTCTTTATTTTTTCATAGTAGGCAGTCTTTTGACGGGGTGGATTCTTATTGGTGAACGTGCGGCACAGGCAGCTTCCCAGGTGACACCATGGGGAAGTCCGTTTTCACTTGAGATGAAAGAGGGACCAAGATAAATCCTGGGCTTTGCCATGTTAAAGTCAGCCAATACTGTTGCTTGTTATCATTCATCCCCTACGTCACTTTTTACATTATTTCCCAAGCATCCAAAGTATTCTAAAATATATTTTTGGTCTTGTCTACTCTCGGGACATGGGCAGAGATAACATTGATATTGAAGAAGCATGCCCACGATTTAGTGTTCCTCCAGAATAAGGATGTTTTGGACGTTTTTTTTTTCAGAGGTTCCATCTGAACTAAAAATTAATCTCTTATGGTATTTTCCAGTTAGGTTGTCAATGGATAGACATTAATAATGGAACTTGTTTTTCACTAATTATAACTTTTTTGACAGGACACTGCGGTATTATATATTCTGTCCCATGGTTTTTTTTATTACATCGCAAGTCGCATGGTTTCATATTATTTCATATGTACCCAAAGGCGGCAATAATTTTATGCAAATTTTTCCATTTAGAAAAAATAATTTTCCATTTGCAAAACTGTGACACCATAAATGACATATCAACAACAATAACAACAGCATAACAATTTCAGCCAATTTGCCATCCATTCCTCATTCCTTTCATCCCATCATCGAGTAGATTTAGTTAATACTGCACTTGACGTGCTGTAAGCTTCATCTGTTATTAAACTGCCATGCAATTGTCGTTTTACCCTGATGAAGTGTTAAGTCTATCTGTTCCCAACTACAACTACAACAATAAAAAGAAGAAGAAGAGAATTTATTTTAAACAAAGACCCCAAAAGCGGAATGGGACAAGATAATGAATTTGTAACTGGTAATTCAAGTGCAGGTGAATGCTTTGGATGCTGTGCCTGGTGATGACTTAAACAAATCACCAAACAAAGCAACTGTCGAGCAGGAGAAAGAGTCATTAGCATGGTTAAAAGTTGAAAGAGTATAATTAAATAGAAAGAGAAAGAATCAGCAAATCAGCGGGTATTATTTTATTGCAATGCGATAATGAGATTTTTTTTTCGTTTTGGTTGCGCAAAGATATATGGGCTCATATAAAATGTTATTATGGGACATATGGTGTAAAACATGTTTCAACAAGTTTTTTACTTATATGGTGGTTCAAGAATTAAATACCGTAAGGAAATTAGAGGCTGTGGGCATAATTTTGAGAAATTTACACACATTAAGAAATATTTAACACAAGCCTTTACATGGAAATTAGAAATAAATGTGAACTACTCGTATTTCGGAACGTTTTGAGGAAGTTATTGTTACAACAGTTGATAAATTTGTATGCCCACTTTCCTTCTTAATCTGGCTCTGGGTTTATCCCCAGTTCTAGGAATGTGCCTGTTTTTCCGATGGGATGTAACCACAAATCTACTGGAGTTAATTGAGTAGTTTCGGCAGGGCACTTGAAATATAGCAGTGTGTCGTGCGGGCCTGTGTAGCATGCTGGGCGGATGTTTTGCACGGTGTCATCAATCCTTGCCCTATAGAAATTCAGGCGGGTGCACCATCCAGAGCGTAGTTGAGCCAAAACTACTCTGTTTTGGCGTGGCAGATGACGCTGCTCAGCTGCGATAGAAGGCCAATGTTCTCCGAGAACAGCATTCACACGATAGTTGTTCATGGCCTCTGCGACTGCATCCGTGTGAATGCTACTTAAACCAGCTTGATAGGCTTGTTGATCTAGAGGTCCTCTCTTGTAACGTTGTACGCTGGGGGGAAGTGGGGTGCAGTCCTAGTCACCTCACTATATTGTGAATGGCTCTCACGGTAACACCCTAGCAAGTACTGCAACAAAAGCAGGCCATTGTGTTGCTGCACTGGAAGAATCTTCTACTTGAGGAGACGGTCTACTGAAGATTTGAGGAGGCACCCTGTTGCAATTCTCAGGGCGGCGTTCTAACAGGATTGAATATTTTTCTATCGCGTTGCACTTATGTTCGCAGACCAAATTGGCGCCGCATAGCCAGACCGACCTCTCGCGTTATATGTGGCCCACATGGTTTCTTTATCTTCACCCCAAGTGTTGCCGGCTAGGAACTTAAGGACTTTGTTCCTACATCTCAGCTTGTCGCAGATAGCTGTGGAATGCGCAGACGTCATGAACATGCTGTCGAATGTGACCCCTAGAATTTTGGAATTGTTTGTGGTCGGAATTCTCCTAACATCGACCATGACATTCAACCCTGTTCTGAGCTCTACAGTCCATGTGGTGAAATTGGAGTTGTTTTACGTGGGTACCTGTCAGATGGCCTAACCCCACGACGCTCTCAACACCGAGCTGGTTACAAGCGACCAACTAACGCCCCTTACACCATAGTGAGGTACAAATTGCGTTCAAATGTTTGGCCCCGTTCACCACCGTGGTTTAGTGCGGAGCACCATCTAAAACTCCTGTCTTTTTATGGCGCAGACAGTCGGAAGAGAATGCTACCCCACACGAGTTCTTCGAACTCTTCCCGCGATTTTGGCCAACACAGCCACCACGATACTCCCCAAAGGTCCGCACCAACTACCGGTCCCAGTCCAGGGTGCTTGCCGGTACCCGTGGTCCCAGAATTAAGTCTCTGGTACGACCTCGTAACCATGAAGACTACTACCAGTTGGTCCCCAAACGGAACCGGGGCCGGCGTCCGTGTGGTGAATAGAGTGACCGTAGATTTAGTGGCAAATTTGGGCATATTCCTCGCGTGGTAAAAGGTGGTAAGATCAGTCAAATAGGCGTTCAACCTTTCACAAATGGCACCACGGAAGGTACCTGATGCCACGCTCGTACTATCATCCGCATATGCTACTATTTAATGCGATCTTGAGGGTTCGGAATACAGGAGAGGTGGATGTTAAACAGTTCCGGAGATATCACACCACCTTGGGGAACTGCCTGTTTTACTCTACGGGGCTTGAACTTTTTGTTCCTGACTTCCACATACGACTGGCGTTCACACATTTAATGGATTATCTAACGTATCAAATATGATCGGAGGGTTGTCTGCATGATATCCTCAAACAGTGGGGAATACTTCACAATATGATAAGTCAAGCGCCACCGTCACCGTTCTATCGTACGGCTTGCTCTGGCTGAGTCCTCGACTAATATGTGTGGAGATGGCGTGCATCGCTGTTGTCGTGATGCTGCTGCTTACGTTATACCCATTCTGATGATTGGCAACTGGTTAACTATTTCTGACGCTGGGGAGGACTAAAGTCTCAAGGGTCTTTGCTAAGGGTGACAAAAGCGAAATCGATCTGTACGATTCACCTTTGCTTGCATCCTTGGGTGGCTTCAGTACCGGGACCACCCTGCCCATTTTTCAGACGTCGGGAACGATATGTGTGGCTAGAGGCAGGTTGAGAACTATTTTGAGATACCCCTTTCCCGGTTCATCCACTTGTTTCAGCTTTGGTTAATTTAGCGTCCCTGATGACATTCGTAAGATCATCCAATCTAAAGTGTGGTGATTCATCTTCGGCAGGAAGAGATGTGATGGGACGTAGTATTCTTCTCATCGCCCGCCCAGCCGCTCCCGGGGTGCACGACAAACCGTCGAGTGAAATAACATGCGCACCACCTCTGATCAGTCAGCGAAACGTCTCCAAACGTGACTGAGGCCTTATCTTCATTGTTTTCAGGGTTCGATACTGACTTAACCGTTGCCCGTCTCCAATGTTCCAACTCATCGAATGATTTAACTACTTATTCCGCTTATGCTCACCGAGAAGTGGAGAAGTGTTTGACTTCCTTGGTAATTGGAGGGTATATTAAGTTTGTTTTTCCGTTTGTAACACATTGAAATAATCATATAAAATATGTAGTATATTCTTGATCAGGATAAAATTCTGAGTCCATCTATGCTCGTCCGTTCGTCCGTCCGTTCTGTGGTAATTACTCTAACATGCACAAAAATGGAGATAGGACGCTGAAATTTTGGGAAGATGCGTCTTTTGTTTGCAGGCAGGTCAAGTTCGATGATGGGCTATCTCGGTCCACGGTTTGGTATAGCCCCCATATAACGGTACCTCCCGATTATCGGTATTTTGAAGATTTTAGCTACAATTTTTAACCGAAGAAGCAGTAATTTGACATTTGAGGTTCTCAGTTGCAGCGTTTAATTTCGATGATAAGCCATATCGGTCCACTCCTTCAGGTACCTCCCCAAAAAAGTTCAAAAATTGTCGGAAAAATTGTGCGAAAAAAGTATTTTAATTCACACAGGCTGAGGGTATATCTCTGTCGACAAAGCCCACTGATACTTTTTTACTTGTTACATGGGCAAGTCCACCCTTCTTGAGAAAACTTCCCGAAAAATGTAAAAACCCCCTATGGCGCCATATTTAGTGGTCGGAGAGCTTGACAACTCTCGAACGGATTAGCCGATTTGGTCCAAAATTTGGTCATATTTTGCCAAAACTTAGTTTCAGTTCGAAGATGGGCAATACCGATGCACAACATCGGGTAATTCCCCCCAATATTTAAAAGATTTCACTGAAATTGTATGCACGATATCTCTTCAACGGGGCAACCAATTTGGTCAAAACTATGGATCCCCTAATATGTTGTCCAAATTTAGTTTAACTTGTAAAATGGTCCATATCGGTCCTCTCCTTAGGGTACCACCCCCAAGTTCAACATTTGTGTCAATGTGCAGTTCATTGTCTGTTCTAAAATCCTTTCGAAATGTATACCGAGGCTATTCGTTGTGGTCCTGTTTATAGCGATATTATGTTTTCCGTGGACAAGTCCATGATTCCTGTCATACTGTTCCATGCTTCCTGGCATACTGTTCTACGATGACCCACTGAAATGACTAGTGGGCGCGATATCTATCGAAAAGATATGACTCTCAAAATAAGATCCATTTCCATAATAGACTACGTCGGTCCATTCTTTTAAGAGCCTCCTCCGCAGCTTTAGAGGTGTTTTGTTAATGCCTTGTCGAGATTATCCAACATTAACGTGTCATGTCCAACAAAGTAAGTTAGGCTATCTAAAACAGTGTACCCTGATATAGGAACTTAAATTACACCGGCTTTCTTTTCATCCTCGCCCGTCAGAGATAGGTTGTTCTAAATATCGTCAGTTTTGTTCTCTTCTCTATAACTCTGGGGAACAATTTCCTTGATAAGGTAGATTAATGCCCTTATACGGTAAAATTAGAATTTTTTGACAATATTTTTTAAAGGACTTAAGTTCTCCAAACCTTTCAATCTCACCCCAAAATATTACATATCTCAACTTTTAAAAACTAAATCCAATGCTATGCAGATAACATCTTGATTTGATCACTGCCTTGTGGGTAGGGTTTCCTCTTTAATACAAACAAACATTGCCAAAAAATAAACATAATAATGCACCTTCGACATATCTGCCGCAACAAAATCAAATTATCAATACATTATTTTATTAATGCATCATCGTTGCCGAAACAATGTTGTTGCAAATGGTGGTGGCGACGTTTTTAAATGTAACCAAACCTTAATTTTTTGCTAATTATATTTGAAGCAGAATTATTTATTTATTTTTTTGGTACTTGACATTAGACATCTTCAGATATTCTCACTGACTTTAAATACACAAAATGTTGCATCTATTTATCATAGCTTTTCAGTGGAGTACAGAAAAGAATACACCTAAACCTAAAAGAAGGCATAAAATAAATAGAATCAAAAAAATATCTTCATCATTATCTTCACCACTGGATGGTATTTACATAACCTCAATTTGAAAACGACCATCTAACTAATTTTTCTTAACACAGTAATTTGTTAAAGTCACCAAGTTAGAAGAAATATTCTGTTGAGCTAGTCAGTATTGCCAATTTGATTATTTCCGACCAAAAGTGTTGGTGAAGTTTTTCA
This sequence comes from Musca autumnalis, assembly GCF_047663935.1. Lineage (NCBI taxonomy): Eukaryota > Metazoa > Arthropoda > Insecta > Diptera > Muscidae > Musca > Musca autumnalis. Next base: position 79,228,793 of record NW_027411644.1, read on the forward strand.
TAATGTGGAATTTTTTAATATTCATCGGAAATCTTAAGACAAAGGCGTTTTACGGTGTGTACAAATATTTATCGTCATAGCTGCCAATAACGAAGGGCAAGGTGTGCCTGAACTAACCATCTTGTTGAACCAAGGTAAGATTAAAAGTAGCAGAGAACGTACGAACAGGCACAACATGGAAGTTGGACATCGGTAAGCTGCAATCACAACAGATAACCTCAGCATATTGCAAGACACTCCTCGCCTCGAAAACATATCAGCACAGTTGTAAAAATCCATAGTTGGATTCTACAGACCTCCATCAAGGAACCCACAATCTATGCACCGAATTGACTCGGAGAAATCTTCGACCAGGGGCCGTCACCTCGACAGTTATATGTTTGTGTTCGTGTATTTTTTTCTCCATGGGAGCTATAAATTATCCCGGAATGCTTGCTCCGAACTCTTTTGGTACGTGCCGGGATAGAGAGGAACCCCGTGCCTGTAAGGATCTGTTCCGTTTGGCAGATACGCATTCACCATATGTCAACAGTGGCATGGGTCCACTTCCGAGGTTGCTTTGGCCCAGTCGCACACCGGATTACTGCGATAAGTATGTTGCTCATTGCTCCAACTTCGTCGTCCTATTCTTCGTCGTTGTTGGAATACGAAACGCCCCCGCAGTTTCCCCAACAACAATAAACGCAATTATATGGAATGAATGCAGGTAGCAGTAAAATATGGTACTTCCAAACTAGAGCTACTTAATGTGTACATACCGCCCTGCGTTATATTCCCGATATTAGTTCGATTCTAAAGGGCAATAACCGTCTGGTGCTAGGGGACGTTAGTGCCCAGCATGAATTTTTGGCATCCTGTCGTAGGCAATGACCAGAGGGGTACAGCGCTGGCCGAGCAAATTGATAGCTCCACGTTTTGCACGGTGAATGAAGGTGTTCCTACGAGGATAAGAGGAGATTGCCATAATTTGCCATGTCAGATAAATGACGTATGCTGGCAGAACGCCATTTTCCTTGGCTCAGACCATCATCTCATTATCGTATCCGTAAATAGATCAACCGACTTCATAACCTCTGAAATCCGTAATTTTCTGAACACCACTTCAAACAGCTGTCCATTCCTTCAGATCCTCGGGAAGCTAAGATACCTTTCCGGGACATCATCAGTGGTGCAGCCTCTCGCTACATACCTTCTGGTCAAATACCCGAAATCAGAACAAATTTCCCAGAAGAGGCGGCAGGACTAGCAAATGGGTCAACATGCTAGAGGGTGAACATAAGCGGCAAAATTGGCCAGACCACCTGAGGGAATGCATCTTCGGTACAGGATTAAGTAAATTGTGGCAACAATCACTCTCGAATCCGGGAAAGAAGGATGATAGAACGGCTGTTATTTTCAACGCCCAATGGTCCCACTTGTATGTGCAGAAATATTTCAAATCATCGGATCGATCCGATTTTTGCAGTAAATGCTTAAAAAAGTAAAAACTACTTTAGCAATAAATCATCAATATGGGTCTAGTTTTTCCTATAGCCCTATAACCCGGTACTACCCGATTTCAGTTGTTTTTATACCCTACACCACTATGTGGGGAGGGTATTATAAGTTGGTTTTGGCCAAAAAGTTTGTAACGCATCGAAATAATGGTCGTAGACCCATACTTACACGCAAAAAAAACGGCCTCTCTAACATATGTCCCAAACATATTTTGCAGCAAACATGTATATGTTTGCAACAGTCCCAAACATAATATATGTTTGGGTGCAAACATATATATGTTTGGGTGCAGAGATATTTATGTTTGGGTGCAAAAATATTTATGTTTGGGTGCAAACAAAGATATGTTTGGGTCGAAACAATTTTATGTTTGGGTGCAAACATTTTATATGTTTGGGTGCAAAAAAATACAAACCCAAAAGACACAAAAAAAAACAAACACATGCACCAGTGGGCGCTTACTGAGAGCAAGGGAGCCTAAAATTCAATGTAAAACACTTTGAAATGTGCGCTCACTTGCTCTCAGTAAGAACTCACTGGCTATCTCTATAGCAGCGACGACCACAGAAATACAACCAAAGCGAATACATGTATGAACGTATGAGTGAAAAAAGCAACAACCACATTATGTTTTTGTTTGTTTTCATTCAATTACACTGTACGTGAGAGAGAGAAGCAAATGCAAAAACAACTCAGTGGGCGCCCTCACTATACGATCTAAGCAAAGAAGCTCGTCCCTGCTCTATAGTATACACACAAATGTTGAGGTTGTTTATTAAAAGGCAAAAGAACAACAAACACATAGGTACATACTAAATTCCAAAGAAATACATAAAACACTTTAATAAAAGAAAAACTGATTGAAATAATTTGTAAATAGTCACACTTTTAAAAAGGAAAAATATATAGAAACGTAGTTGAAAGCTTATCCTTAGTTGTGAAATAAAACAAATTTAACTCAAAGTTGACATCATCAGTGGGGAATCGGCATCTGGAATCAAATGATTATGTAATAAATAAATATGGATATACCATGTGTCAAATATGCATATGTATGTAATTACCAATATTAAATGCGATTTCTTCCTTGTCCAATAAAATAATTCCATTCAACTTTTTGATTCAATTATAAAATGCATTGGGCATTTAATTTACTAAAAACACAATTTCTTTAAGAAAACACAAAACCCTGATTTATTCACTCACTTTACCGTCTTGACTCTACAAAGGCATCTAAAACAGGAGGAGGCATTGTGACTCACAAGAGAGCCAATGTGCTCTAAGTGAGCGTAAATTTGTTATCGCTCACAGCCTGTGTAGATGCTAACACGTTGTGAACAACAACAAATTTACGCTCATTGAGAGCACAAGAGAGACCCAAAAATGTTCTCTGCCTCACTCTGATCTAAAACACTGAAGAAAAAAAATATAATTCATATCATTTCTTCTTTTCTTTTTCTCCTGCTAAGTTGGTTAACAACAACAAAACAAGAAACACACGAGTTTGACGCATACATGCCACCAAAGCCCCCTTCTTCGCTTCTACGTCTTCTACAATACACACAACTCTTCGTTATAATACAGCATTCCACGGCCGCGAGAGCACTGTTATTACTCTCGTTGACAAACATCCTCTCTCCACCCATGAAAAAAATGTTCTAACATAAAAAAATATGTTTTACCCAAACATATCAAATTGAGATATGTTACAAAATGTTGCAAACATATATTTGTTTGGACCCAAACATATTATGTTTGGATCCAAACAACCGGTCCCAAACATGTATTTGTTTGGATCCAAACATATTTCTAACATAAATTTTTCTGCGTGTATATATACCAAAATGAATGTCTCGACGAGCTGAGTCGATCTGGCTATGTGTGTCCGTCCGTCTGTCCGTCTGTCCATCTAAACCTTGTAATCAGGCTACAGGTCGCAATTTTGATCGGATCGTCACGAAATTTTGCATGTTGATGGGGGTCCAGGAGGGGAAGAAGCCTATTGATTTTGGCGATGGTCGGATAATATTTAGGGGTCGGAATGGGCAAAAAAACTTATGTGGATAAAAAGACAACGTTTTTTTCCAAAGCAAATATCTCAGCTTCTATACGGGGTATACCAAAAGCAAAACCTGACAATAAAAGTGAAAAATATCGCCTTTCTAATGATGTAAAGTGGGTTCTCGTAGGTGATCAAACAACGATGATATCACAATAGTCGTAAATAAAACCCAAATTTTCATTTTTGCAATTTTAATTATAATGACGAATATCACAGCTTTGGTTGGGGACTTTCCAAAAGCAAAGCCTGGCTGTGAAAGTAGAAGATCCCATCTTTACAATGATGTAAACTAGGTCGGCGTAGGTGACCAAAAAACGGAGATATCGCAATAGTAGGTAATACATCCCATTTTTCCACTTTTTTGGAAATTACGCTACAGGTCTCAATTTTGATCGGATCGTCACGAAATTTTGAGGGTTAATGGGGGTCACACAGATGAAGAAGCCTATTGATTTTGGTGATGGTCGGATAATATTTAGGGGTCGTAATGGCCAAAAAACTTATTTGGAGAAAAAGACTACGTTTCCAAAGCGAATATCTCAGCTTCGATATGGGGTATACCAAAAGCAGAACCTGGCCATGAAAGTAGAAAATATCGCCTTTCTAATGATGTAAAGTAGGTTCTCGTAGGTGATCAAACAACGAATATATCGCAATAGCCGCTAATAGAACCCAACTTTTTATTTTTGCGATTTTAATAAAATGACGAATATCACAGCTTCGGTTGGGGATCTTCCAAAAACAAAGTCTGACTATGAAAGTAGAAAATTCCATCTTTACAGTGATGCAAAGTAGGTTGGCGTAGGTGGCCACATAACGGAGATATCACAATTGTCGGCAATACATCCCATTTTTTCATTATTTTGTAATCACGCTACAGGTCGCAATTTTAATCGGATCGTCACGAAATTTTGGGTGCTATTGGGGGTCCCACAGAGGAAAAAGCCTTTTGATTTTTGATAATGGTCGGATATTATTCAGGGGTCGGAATGTGACAAACAAAAATATTTGGAAAAAAGGCCAACGTTTTATTTCAAAGTTAATATCTCCCTTCTGTAGGAGGTATATCGAAAGCAAAACCTGGCAAGGAAAGTAGAAAATATCACCTTTACAACGATGTGAAGTAGGTTGTCATAGGTGTTCAAACAACAAAGATATCGCAATAGTCGGTAATGCATCCCTTTTTCCATTTTTGTGCAGTCACACTACGAAATTTGGATCGGATCCTCACGAAATTTTGGGGGTTGATGGAGGTCTAACACAGAAAGAAGCCTATTGATGGTTGGCATACATCCCACTTTTCCATTTTTTATTTGGGTTGTACTGTCGATGCACTTAAATACGTTTCAAAAAAAATTGACCTGTGTTAATGTAGACATTCAGAGCAAAGGCGCTAAGCTATCCCAATTTCAATATTTTGAATTTTATTAGTCAAAAGCTTATGAACAGGGGTAGTGGTGTAGGGTATCACATAGTCGACCCCGACCCGACTATAGCCTTGGCTCACTTGTTAAGTTTTAATCTAATTTTTCGGCCTAACTTGGCTGTAGTTTGAGATTTGAGTTTCAATGTAGTCAGAAACCTTATGTACCAAAAATTGTGGTCACAGGTCCAGGTTTTGATATAGCCCCCATATAATGTTACCTCCCAATTTCAGGTATTTTGAAGTTTTTGTCTACATTTTCGGCCCGAATGGACACGAAAATGCATCTGAACCATTTTTTATACCCTCCACCATAGGATGGGGGTATATTAAGTTTGTCACTACGTTTGTAACTACTCGAAATAATCATTGTAGACCCCACAAAGTATTTATATTCTTGATCAGCGTGCAATTCTACATCGATATAGCCATGTCCGTCCGTCTGTCTGTCTGTCCGTCTGTCCGTCTGTGGAAATCACTCTAGCGTCCGAACGGATTGACGTAGGTTGATGAAATTCTGGGAAAATATGTTATATTTACGTAGGACTTTTGGTATTGAAAACGGGCTATGTAGGTCCACGCTTTCGTATAGCCCCCATACAAAATGACGCGTGACGCGTCGTCGTTTTATGGAATTTTTAAGATATTTGGCCCATTTTACCACCGAATTGATTGTAATTTGGTACTTTGTGTCTCCAGAGGCCAAAAAATATTCCTACCAAAGTTGGGTTATATAGGTCCACGTTTTGGTATAGCCCCCATATAAGGCCCCATATAAAGTACGCGTCATTTTAATATATTTTGAATGTATTTGACCCATTTGACCACAGAATTGGTTGTAATTTGGTATTTTGTGTCTTCAGAGGTCAGAAAACATTCCTACCAAAGTTGGGTTATATAGGTCCACGTTTTGGTATAGCCCCCATATAAGGCCCCATATAAAGTACGCGTCATTTTAATATATTTTGAATGTATTAGACCCATTTGACCAAAGAATCGGTTGTAATTTTGTATTTTGTGTTTCCAGAGGCTAAGAAACATTTCTACCATAAAATGTTTATATAGGTCCACGTGTTGATATAGCCCCCATAATACAATATCTCCCGATTTTCGATATTTTGAACGTTTTAGCCTCATTATCACACCGATATGGCTGAAATTTGGTATTTAGTGTTCTTTAGGCGTATAAAACTTTCCCCAGAAATTTGTAGGTATAGGTCCACGCCATCATATAGCCCCCATAGGACGGTACCTTCCGAATTTCGGTATTTTGAAGGTTGTGGCCACATTAATCCACCGAAATGGCTGAAATTTGTGGTGGAGGGTATAAAAAGTTCGGCCCGACCGAACTTAACCCTTTTATTACTTGTTTTTTTTTGTAAACTTGACACTATTTTGAAGATTCTCCATGAAAAACTTACAGTGGCCAAGGATGGCATAATTGATAAAACTCAACTTCAATTTTGAGGACTTGCAAATAAAAAATCGACAAAAAAATATTGCAAAAATGTAATTTCGAGCAAATAATGTGTATAATTTTTTATGCAGAAGTAATTAAAATACCTAACTAAACTACATAACTAACTACCTAACTAAAACTAAAACAAGTGAGCCAAGGCTATAGTCGGGTCGGGGCCGACTATGTGATACCCTACACCACTACCCCTGTTCATAAGCTTTTGACTAATAAAATTCAAAATATTGAAATTGGGATAGCTTAGCGCCTTTGCTCTGAATGTCTACATTAACACAGGTCAATTTTTTTGAAACGTATTTAAGTGCATCGACAGTACAACCCAAATAAAAAATGGAAAAGTGGGATGTATGCCAACCATCAATAGGCTTCTTTCTGTGTTAGACCCCCATCAACCCCCAAAATTTCGTGAGGATCCGATCCAAATTTCGTAGTGTGACTGCACAAAAATGGAAAAAGGGGTGCATTACCGACTATTGCGATATCTTTGTTGTTTGAACACCTATGACAACCTACTTCACATCGTTGTAAAGGTGATATTTTCTACTATCCTTGCCAGGTTTTGCTTTCGATATACCTCCTACAGAAGGGAGATATTAACTTTGAAATAAAACGTTTGCCTTTTTATACCCTACACCACTATGTGGAAAGGGTATTATAAGTTTGTTTTGGAAAAAATTCATGTAACACCGCGAAATATTCGTCGGAGACCCCCAATGTGGTATACCAATCTTCATATCTCGGCGAGATAAAGCGATTTTGAGATGTGTGTCCGTCCGTCCGTGTGTCCGTCTGTCCATTATAAATTGTAATCAAACTCCAGGTCGCAATTATGGACCGATCGTCACGAAATTTGGTATGGAGGTCGGTTTTACATCAGAATAGATCGCTATTTTAAATGGTGATGATCGTGAAATATTTAGCGGGTGAAATGGACCAAAAACATAATTTTTATCCGATTTTGTAGCTGCTCTGTAGGTCGCAATAATAGTCCGATGGCCTCGAAAATTCGAACAAGGTAACAGTATATGACAAAGAAGATGCTTGCAATTTGAGATGGTGATCGGATGATGTTTAGAGGGTTAAATGGACCTTAACTTTTGTGTGAAAATTGTGAAAATTTTTAATATATCGGTTATATCTTTATTCCTGGAAGACAATTTCCGCCCACGTAAATAATATTTGGAAGACCAACTCTTGCCCTTTCCATTGCTACCAATTTTAGTATATTTACGCGGTAAAATAACAGAGTTACAGCCTAATATATAAAGTTTTTTGCTTGAAGTGTAATCATAAGCACACTAGAGGGCGCAATTATAGCTCAATAGTCACGAAATTTTGCACGAGGTAAGGGTTTAGGTCGAAGAAGATGCCAACAATTTTGGATGATGATCCGATATTATTTAGCGGGTGAAATGGACCATTACTTTTGTATGAAAAATATACAAATTTTATTTTTGGTCCATATTTTTATTCCTGGATGTCATATACCGGCAAAGTAGCTTACATATGGAAAAATAACTACTGACCTTTCCCCTGATGCAAATTGCAATAATGTGTCTGCTAGATAACGGCCCTACCGCCTAATATATAATGTGTTTTGTGTATAGAACCACAATTTCCTCTCATACTACAAATTGTCTCAATCATGACAGAGAAATTTTCAGTTCAGTTGTCCAATTGAATTTTTATACAAATATTGCAGCATGGGGTCGCTTCGCCACCTATTTTATACCCTCACCGTTTAGGTTAATACAAATACTCCCGAACGTATCTACGGATTCGAACCAAATTTTGCACTTCGTAATTTTTTGCCCAAATTTAGTTTAATTTCGAACATGGGCAATATCAGTTCACTACTTCGGGCACTACCGCCACAAAAGTTCAACATTTTCCATATATTATTATTCCTTCCAGATATAGATCTGTAAGACTATATCGGTCCACACCTTCGAGTACCCCCCACACAAAACTTGGAATAGTGACATTTAAGAGTCCTATCGAATCGTTTTGATTTTTTCAACAGATTGTCCTTGCGGCCCCCTTTACGATGGTACAATTGCAATGGCAAGCCCATACCTCCAGAGATTATGGCCGAAAAGGTCCTTTATACCTGAAAAACAAACAAGAAAACTAACTAAAATGGCAAATCCGCAAGATAACTCTCAAGGGGATTTTCTGATTGGTCCAAACTTTGTTCATCCTATTATTTCATCCAGTAATGTATCAGGTTGGAATATGGACTATATCGGTCCCGTCCTTCGAGTATCTCCTACACAAAATTTGGGAATGGTGCAGTTTGAGGACCAGTCTCGGATCTATTTGAACTTTTTGAAGAAGGTCCTTTTCACGGTACCTATTGCAACGGAACAATTTTTCCGGAGTATGTCCATACTTCCTGAGATAATGGTCCAAAATTTCCAAATTCTCAAACTTTTTCAAAAATCAGAATTTAGCTTACTACAATTGATTTGGTAGAGCCTTACATTACGATACCTACAAAATATATATATTTTTTATACGGCATAATTATTCTGTTTGTTTCTTTTTTTTCAGATTCTGAGGGTATATCACTGTTAGCGGAGCACACTTATACTATCTTACTTGGTGTGTAATTAAATATGAATAATTTTGGGATTTATAAATTTGTTTGCATGCAAATTATTTAAATTTCTATTCATTATTAGTTATTTCTATCGGTATAAAATATGTATATAACCACAATGAACTTATTTCGAAATGCCCTGAAAATCACAAAACTGCGTGCATTACCAAGCATATGTGCGGACGATAGATCTTCAATAAACCCACAATCAATGTGAATTTTCCAATTTTGGCATATTGTATAGAAATGTATAATTTAAAATATCCCAGAAGGGACAAGGGAGGCTTATCTTATACCAATGGATTCATGTTATGTCATTGATATGTAACGTATTTTTTATCGCCGTATTCGAAATGCGTATCCTATGTTGCCACTTGTAGAGGAGTTGTTCATGGCTGAAATACTCAGGAAATATCGGCAGCATTACAAAGGGGTGTTATGCCACCGTTGAAAATTTGGTGTGGCCAGGCCTGGGAATCATACCCGGACATTCAGTGTGCATAGTGGTTGCACATAGCTTATTCCTAGAGGTTGTGGTGTAGGGTATCACATGGTCGGCCCGTCCGACTATAGCCTTTGCTTACTTGTTTCCAAATATTTTTGTTTGTCACATTCCGACCCCTGAATAATATCCGACCATTATCAAAAATCAAAAGGTTTTTTCCTCTGTGGGACCCCCAATAGCACCCAAAATTTCGTGACGATCCAATTAAAATTGCGACCTGTAGCGTGATTTCCAAAAAAGTTGAAAAATAGGATGTATTACCGACTATTGCGATATCTTCGTTATTTGGATACCTACGCATCATTGTAATGATGGGATTTTTTACTTTCATTGTCAGACTTTGCTTTTGGAAGGTCCGGAACCAAAGCTGTGATATTCGTCATTATTATTAAAATCGCAAAAATGAAAAGTTGTGTTCTCATTCGTCATTTTATTAAAATCGCAAAAATAAAAAGTTGGGTTCTATTAGCGGCTATTGCGATATATTCGTTGTTTGATCACCTACGAGAATCTACTTTACATCATTAGAAAGGCGATATTTTTCACTTTTATTGTCAGGTTTTGCTTATAGAAGCTGAGATATTTGCTTTGGAAAAAACGTTGTCTTTTTATCCACATAAGTTTTTTGCCCATTCCGATCCCTAAATATTATCCGACCATCGCCAAAATCAATAGGCTTCTTCCCCTCCTGGACCCCCATCAACATGCAAAATTTAGATGGACAGACGGACAGACGGACGGACGGACGGACTGACGGACGGACACACATTGAATCTGAATATTATCCGACCATCACCAAAATCAATAGGCTTCTTTCTCTGTAGGATCCCCATTAGCCCCCAAAATTTCTTGACGATCCGATTAAAATTGCGACCTGTAGCGTGATTACAAAATAATGAAAAAGTGGGATGTATTGCCGACAATTGTGATATCTCCGTTATGTGGCCACCTACGCCAACCTACTTTGCATCACTGTAAAGATGGAATTTTCTACTTTCATAGTCAGACTTTGTTTTTGGAAGATCCCCAACCGAAGCTGTGATATTCGTCATTTTATTAAAATCGCAAAAATAAAAAGTTGGGTTCTATTAGCGGCTATTGCGATATATTCGTTGTTTGATCACCTACGAGAACCTACTTTACATCATTAGAAAGGCGATATTTTCTACTTTCATGGCCAGGTTCTGCTTTTGGTATACCCCATATCGAAGCTGAGATATTCGCTTTGGAAACGTTGTATTTTTCTCCAAATAAGTTTTTTGGCCATTACGACCCCTAAATATTATCCGACCATCACCAAAATCAATAGGCTTCTTCATCTGTGTGACCCCCATTAACCCTCAAAATTTCGTGACGATCCGATCAAAATTGAGACCTGTAGCGTAATTTCCAAAAAAGTGGAAAAATGGGATGTATTACCTACTATTGCGATATCTCCGTTTTTTGGTCACCTACGCCGACCTAGTTTACATCATTGTAAAGATGGGATCTTCTACTTTCACAGCCAGGCTTTGCTTTTGGAAAGTCCCCAACCAAAGCTGTGATATTCGTCATTATAATTAAAATTGCAAAAATGAAAATTTGGGTTTTATTTGCGACTATTGTGATGTCATCGTTGTTTGATCACCTACGAGAACCTACTTTACATCATTAGAAAGGCGATATTTTTCACTTTTATTGTCAGGTTTTGCTTTTGGTATACCCCGTATAGAAGCTGAGATATTTGCTTTGGAAAAAACGTTGTCTTTTTATCCACATAAGTTTTTTGCCCATTCCGACCCCTAAATATTATCCGACCATCGCCAAAATCAATAGGCTTCTTCCCCTCCTGGACCCCCATCAACATGCAAAATTTCGTGACGATCCGATCAAAATTGCGACCTGTAGCGTGATTACAAGGTTTAGATGGACAGACGGACGGACGGACACACATAGCCAGATCGACTCAGCTCGTCGAGACATTCATTTTGGTATATATAAGTATGGGTCTACGACCATTACTTCGATGCGTTACAAACTTTTTGGCCAAAACCAACTTATAATACCCTCCCCACATAGTGGTGTAGGGTATAAAAATGCCATTTCGAAAAAAAAAATATTTTTTCTTTTAAATTTTCAGTTAGTTGCCGTGTAAGAAGTCAGTACTTTATAGACGTTTTTTTAATCTTTAAGATATCATACTTAAATGTCAACTTCTTCTGTTTTGCTTTGTTAAGTAACGTTACAAATCAATTTGCTGAATTGTCGTTGAAATTTGTTGATATTGATTTCTCGATTTTTGTCGCAAGTGACAATAACAGACCCAAAGAGGTGCGCGAGTTATTTTTATTGGCAATTTATGGAGCACCCCGAGAGTGATAGGACAAAGAGGTGTGTGCTACGCCGTATAAGAAGAGCCCTCCCAGCCGAGGAATTACCAGCACAATTTACGATGGGCCATGTTGCATACTTTATCCGAAACGCAAAATCATCCAAAGCGTTGGTCCCACAAGAAATATCAATGGTAATCTTAAGCAACTGTATGAACTCAGAGTTAAGTATTTAACAAGTGTCCTCAATCTATCGTTAGCCACACATATTGTATCAGAAGCCTGGAAAGTTGGCAGGGTAGTCTCGCTACTGAAACCTGGCGAAGATGCCTGGCAAGGATTTCAGCCAAAGGTGAATCGCACAATACGATTTGATTTCTGTCGCCAGTAGCAAAGATTCTAGATGCACTACTCCACCCAACAATGAGAAGCTGTTTTAGTTGCCCCACGTCAGCATGGACTCCGGAAAATGCATATTACTACAAAAGCTTTACACGCCATATCCACACATATCAGTAGAGGACTGAACCAGAACAGGCCGTGCGACCGAACAGTCATGGTGGAACTTCAGCTATCTGATGCCTTCGTCAGCCATATCAAGTCGTTCTAGGATATAGTAATAATTGTTCCACAAACATCCCATACGGGACAAGGGAGACTTCTCTCATATCAATGAGTGCACCCCGATTCATATTAGCTCAATGATATGGGACCTACTGTTTATTGCCGAGTCCGAACGGCGTGTCCTAAGACACCACTTGCAGAGAAGTTTTACAAGGCTGAAATACTCAGGAAATGTCGCCAACATTACTGAGGGGTATTTTGCCACCGTTGAAAATTTTGATGTTCACTGGCCGGGGAATCGAACCCACGACCTTCAGCGTGCAAGGCGGGAGTGCATACCATTGCACCACAGGTGGCACCCAATTCTAGGATATAGAAAATACCTTATTTGAAACGTTGGATAACACTGCTCAACAAAATTGAAAAAGTTGAATGTTTCAGACGAAGTTGCAGTTGTTTCTAGATGAAATCGGCGAGTTATTTTCAAATCCGGTGCCGGTTTTTCTACATCAGCTCTTGTTTTTGAGATATAGCTCAAAATCGGTTTTTACGAGTTTAACCCAGACTTTCGTTATTTTCGGATACAAACAAATATTATTTGTGGGTTTTTCGACATTAATATATTAAGGAGATGTTGTACGCTCGATACAAATCGTTTTTGAAATAGTTATGGTGAGTATATATCAAAAAAATAGAGAAAATATACGACAGACCTTGTAAAAATTGCTTATTTTGAGTACTTTAAGCTATAATTACGTCATCGGGGGAAGTCATATGGCAATGCGGATATGCTTAGGGTGTCTACTATATAGTCCAGTATTCAAATATATAATATAAAGTTCATACCGCCCATGATTCGACCATAACCTAAAAATCATCATGAAGACTGCCATTGAAAAGTAAATGGCTTCTGTGGTAATGATATCACTGGTAAATTATTTCCCTTTAGCAGTCTTCATAGCGATTTTTAGGTTATGGCCGAATCATGGGGGCTATGAACTTTATATTATACATTTGAATACTGGATTATATAGTAGACACCCTAAGCATATCCGGAGTACCATATGAAGATCCTATGACTTCTCCCGATGACGTAATTACAGCTTAAAGTACTCAAAATATGAAATTTTTACAAGGTCCGTCGTATATTTTCTACATTTTTTTGATATATACTCACCATAACTATTTCAAAAACGATTTGTATCGAGCGTACAACATCTCCTTAATATATTAATGTCGAAAAACGCACAAAAAATATTTGTTTGTATCCGAAAATAACGAAAGTCTGGGTTAAACTCGTAAAAACCGATTTTGAGCTATATCTCAAAAACAAGAGCTGATGGAGAAAAACCGGGACGGGTTTTGAAAATAACTCGCCGATTTCATCTAGAAACAACTGCAACTTCGGTTGAAACAAAAGTCATATTGACCAGTGTAATCAACTATATCTGCTGACGCCAGTTGACTGTGGAAATCAGAATTAAAAAGGTGAAAACCTGTAAAGTGAAACAGGTAGTTCCACAAGGCGAGTGCTATATCCGGACGGCACAGAGATCGTAACGTATGCGGATGATTGTACGATCTTGGCGTCGGGTCCTATCGCCTATGACATATATGATTTGGTGAATGTCTACATATGTGACCTAGTTCACTTCTTCCGTCTGAGGAATATGAAAATATCCGCCGGTAAATCCACTGTCACACAGTTCACCACTTGGACTGCTAAAATGAGGCCACCAACTACCCCAAAATATTCGGTATAACGTTGGATAAGTCCTCCAATTAAGCCACAGCTATTTGCGATAAGATCAGAAGTTGAAACAGGGCCCTCAAGCCGATGGCCGACAGTATTTGGGGTGCAGACAAAAAACCTTTTTGACCTCTTACAAAGCAAAACCTGATAACTGAAATAATACACGTACGAACATATTTGCGTTGTTACAACGACAGCCAAGGTTTGTTAATAATTTTGGAATTTTAGCCACAGTTGGTTGTAAATATCAGTTTTTTATACCCTCAGCCTTTGGGCTAAAGAGGGTATATCACCAATATTTTTGAAAATTTAACATAGCTGAAGCCAAGGTTTACCCTTTTAGAATACGCGACTTGTGGTTGTATATTATACAAATTAAATATTTTTGGATAAACTGAAATGTTGTTGGACGTGGCAAAAAATTTTGGCCTTAAAAGATCATTTGTGTGGAAGCTGTGGCTATATTTATGTATGTTAAAAAATGGTTAAAAATGGGTTGAAGCCACCATGTCTTTTTTTGTTTTCTCTCGATTTGTGAGTAAACCACACTTCTCTCGATTTTCCTGTCAGAGTAAAAGTAGAAGCAAACTAAATAAGGATCATCTCAGTAATGTATTACTTTTCAAAATTTGAACTGCTTCTACCATTAAATGATGCTGACATTTTGAAGCCAGTTTTACAGTGTTTTTTTGACATTTTCTTCTAATGTCATTCCGCAAACAGGTTTTACGAAAAATCGTATATAGGATTGTAGAACTCACGATTCTGAGTTATTTGATATATGTGTCGTGAATGTAGCCTACACAGCTTTATAGAAATCTGCATCCAAATACGGAAATTTTGTGCGAACTTTTTTCTAAAAATCATATTTTTCGGGCCTAATTTTTATTACAATTGTCATTCGATTTGCTCGTACTTGATTGCACATTTTAGTTTTTTACGTTCCGGATCTAATAAATCATTCCCCGTGAAAATCCATCCACTAAAGCGCGAGTTACAAGAAAGTCCAAAGTAGAAAAATCACCTAAAATTGTTTTTGAAAATATCGCGTATTTTATCGCGTTTTCTGCGGTTCGTTTCCACTGCAATGAAACAACTAATACAGCATCTTCGTTTTAGCGGAAACAGAGTTTTGAAAACTTCACTGATAAGGGAGCTACATTCATTTTATCCCAAAAAATAGTGTGTGATGCTACATCCACGGTTCTTAATTGATCGCCTTGAAATAGATATATATCGATGTAGATTTTAATGGTGGACATTGAAATCGGATGCGGACAAAAATTGTATGCACTTTGCGCAAATGAGCTATATTTATACCCTCAGCCTTTAGGCTAAAGAGGGTATTTACACTTTGATACGACCAAAAATGTGCCTCATCGAAATAATGGTTTTAGACCCCAAGTATGTTTGTACGATATCCGTTTAAGACAATTTTGAGTAGATCTAGCAATGTCCGTCCGTCTGTCTGTCTGTCGGTCTGTCTGGCTGGCTGGTGCGCACGATAACTCTCGAACGGATCAATCGATTCGGTTCAAATTTTGGGTATCGAAATATTTTGTCCAGATTCGATTTAAGTTCGAAGATGGGCCATATAGGTCCACTCCTTCAGGTACCTCCCCCACAAATGTTCAAAAATTGTCGCAAAACTTGTGCGCACGATAACTCTTGTAGGGATTAACCGATTTGGTCCATACTTTGCACATCGTGTAATTTCTACCAAACTTAGATTAGGTTCCAATATGGACTCAATCGGTCCACTCCTTCGGGTACCTCCCACACAAAATTTCGGAAAAGTTCAGTTTAGGACCTGGTCTCGAATCGCTTTGATTTTTGTTTACGCAAGTTGTATTCGCTGTCCTCTATACGACGCTGTAAGTTTCATTAGGGGCAAGTCCATACTTCCTGAGAAAATCGCCTGAAAGTTACAAAAAACCCTACGACACCGTGTGTAGTGGTTGCAGCGCAAGATAACTCTCGAACGGATGTGCCGATTCGGTCCAAATTTTGGATTTCGTAATATTTTGTCCAAACTTAGCTCAAGTTCAAAGATGGATTATATCGGTCCACTCCTTCCGGTACCTCCCCCACAGAAGTTCGAAAATGTTCGGAAAATGTGTGCGTACGATAACTCTTGAAGGGAGTAACCGATTTGGTCCATACTTTGCACATTATGAAATTTCTACCCGACTTAGATGAGGTTCCAATATGGACTCAATCGGTAAACTCCTTCGAGTACCTCCCATACATAATTTCGGAAAAGTTCAGTTTAGGACCTGCTCTCGAATCGCCTTGGTTTTTGTTGTACCATCTTGTATTCACTGTCCCCTATACGAAGGTACAAGTTTCCTCAGGGGCAAGTCCATACTTCCTGAAAAAATAGCCTGAAAGTTGAAAAACAAACCCTATGACACCATCTTTATGGGTGGAAGCGCAAGATAATTCTCGAACGGAAATGCCGGTTCCGGCCAAAATTTGGCCTTCGTGATATTGTTTCCAAACTTAGTTTAAGTTCGTAGATAAGCCATATCGGTCCACTCCTTCAGGTACCTACGCCACAAAAGTTCAAAAATATTCGGAAAAATTGTGGGCACGATAACTCTTGATGGGAGTGACCGATTTGGTCCATACTTTACACATTCTCATAATATCTACCAGATATAGATCAGGTTCGAATATGGACTATATTTGTCCACTCCATCCCGTACCTCCCACACAAAATTTTGGATAAGTTCACTTTAAGACCTGCTATTGAATCACTTTGATTTTTGTTGAAGCAACTTACATTCGCTGCCTCAATTACGATGGTAAAAGTTGTTTCAGGGGCAAGTCCTTACTTCTTGATAAAACAGCCCGAAGGGTGTAAAAACCCCCTATGGTACCCCCATGGTCTATGTCGGTCCATTCCTTTAAGTACCTTTTTAGCAAAATTTTTGAACTTTAATCCTAATCAACATTTTTGTCGGTTCATACGAGACCAAAATTTTGAAGCCCCCTAAATACATAAGTTTATTGTGAAAAAAAAGTGTTTCAATTTGCACAGGCTGAGGGTATATCTCTGTCGGCAAAGCCGACTGATACTTTTTTACTTGTTTATAGGTATTTTAATGCTAAGATGCAGCTGATGCTACATCTTAGCCTCCAAATTAAATTTCGAAAAATATATACAAATTAACAGATATGGTCTTGCTGTACATGAAAATCACATGCGGACAAAATGATTTTTGATTTACACGTATTTTAAAATGCATATAAATAAAAATGGGTTATTTGTCCTCTATTTCAATTTCAGAAGCTTTGACATATATCCCCATCAACCCAATTAGCTTCCCTAATGGGAAAGCTTTAATATGAATGTCAATAAAGCAAAATCCGTCTATTTTGTTGGGAGATTTAAGCAAAATGAAGGAAGTATTCCTATACATTTTTACAATATTTTCTACCACATAATGCATGTGAAAAAAATATTTTTTCAAACAAAAAATTATTTTTTGACCAAAATATGTGCTTATTTTGACTGTAACATCCAAACTATAACACCAATCTGTATGATTGCAGTCTCATTTGATACGCCGTGAAGTTTGGATCCACAAAAATTTTTTATGTAATTATATAACCACTAAATGGGCCTTAATTTTGAAAAAAGTAGACTTATATTTAATAATTTAGCAATTTTATGTACATTCCGCGAATTCTGAAGTCACTTCGAGAGAACTTTTTTGTAACAATTGTGCTCATTAAAATAATTAGCGTTTTTATAATATTTTCTTTCTTAAAAAGCGAAATAAAAGCGCCATAACTTTTGTCCGCAACAACCAAAAATTGGCTCGCGACCAGATTCGTACTGGGAATCATTTTCTTAACCTACATATCAAAAATCGTTGATGTATCGCGAAAAAAAATTATCCTTTTTTTCTGAAATGGAATATGAAATAATTGACAATATTCCTGATATACACTTTGATACGACCAAAAATGTGCCTCATCGAAATAATGGTTTTAGACCCCAAGTATGTTTGTACGATATCCGTTTCAGACAAATTTGAGTCGATCTAGCAATGTCCGTCCGTCTGCCTGTCTGGCTGGTGCGCACGATAACTCTCGAACGGATCAATCGATTCGGTTAAAATGTTGTGTATCGAAATATTTTGTCCAGATTTGATTTAAGTTCGAAGATGGGCCATATCGGTCCACTTCTTCGGGTACCTCCCACACAAAATATTGCTTAAGTGCAGTTTAAGGCCTGCTCTCGAATCGCTTTGATTTTTGTTGCAGCCACTTGTATTCACTACCCCCATTACGACGATATATTTTTTTTAGAAGAAAGTCCATACTTCCTCAGAAATCAGCACGAAAACTGCAAACAACCCATATAATACCATGTGTCGTAGTTGGAGCGCACGATAACTCTCGAACGGATCAACATATTTGGATCAAATTTTGGGTCTTTCAATATTTTGTCAAAACTTAGTTTAAGTTCGAAGATAGACCACATCGGTTCACTCCTCCCCGTACCTCCCCCACAAAGGTTCAAAATTTCCCCCAAGATTGTGGGCATGATAACTTTGGGATGGAGTAACCGAATTTAGTTAAACTTTGCTATTAGTAAGTAATATTACTTTCAGGCATAGATCGGGTTCTAATATGGACTATATCGGTCCACCCATTTGGGTACCTCCCACACAAAATTTGGAAAAAGTATAGTTCAAAACTTCTCTCTGATCTTATTAATTTGTGATGCAGAAGGTTGCACTTGCGGCCCCTGTTACGACGTTGTCATTTTTTCGTGGGCAAGTCCATACTTCCTGAGATAATGACCCAAAAAGGTCCAGAAGATCCTACCGGCACCACCTAAACTGGCTAATGTGTAAAATAACCCTTTAGGAGAGAAATCGATTTAGCTCAAACTTTGTACATCGTATTATTTCCTACAGATTTGTATTAGGTCCGAATATGTACTACATCGGATCACTCCTACGGGTACACCCTAACGAAAGTTGGAAAAAAAATTTAGTTTAAGGACTCGTCTTGGATCATTCTGAATTTTGTTGTAACATGTAGTTTTTTGCGGCCCTTTCCATCCTGGAATATTTTCCCAACAGCTTAAAAACCTACAGAAGTATTGTGTTAACTTTTTTTCTTCGGATACGTGGCTGAGGGTATATCTCTGTCGGCTCAGCTGACTGATACTTTCTTACTTGTTTCTTTAAGAAGTCCATACTACACAAGATAAGGTTACCAAAATATCCAAATCAACAAAAAATTCGTGTTACAGCAATTCGGAAAATTTGTATTTAAGTCAATCTGCCCGTTTGAATTCAGTCTTGTTGTTATCCATTTTGGTCGCATTTTAAACTAATATAGCAATATTATACCCAATATATAATATACCACAAACACTATCTTTAAAAAATCCACAATTACATCGACCAATACATCATTAGTCAAATCTGACTGGTGCAACTGCTTAACTAATGTTGGTGGTTTGAGATCTGATAGAAGAGGGTTGCTCACCTCTTACTTATTTTCTGTCAGAAAACAATTTAAGTAAACAAATTAGTTTTTTTTCTGTAAAGTTTCTAAAATATGCCTCAACAGTTTCTGTTTAATTTGTTGATGGTTGTTTTTGTTTCCTTAACCTGTTTAGATGAAAGTTTCGCTGGCAGATACCACCAGAAAGAGAGATGATGCATTTTTAACATCATCTCCATGTGACCTTTGGTGGCATGTTGCAAAAAAAAGAGACCCACCTATTTGCAAACATGTCCTCATCACTTGTTGAGAAGTTTTTTTGTGGAATTGCTGGCACATGTGCGCGACATGTATGCGAGTGTAGCTGTTGCATTTGGATATTGTCAAATGGATGGATTTGTAGGTAAACGTAAACAGAAGTTTGGAAGCCATTGGTCTTCTGAGTAAGACAATACTTGGCTTGTAATTTTCTCTAACAATCCATATTGCTCCAAAGGAGTCCTTACGTAAATTAAGAACATCTAATAGCTGATATCTAAAACTGTCACTACAGTTGGAATTTCTTCTATCTGCATAATCTAAATAGGAAAGTATTTTCATTCCGTAGTCAATATTTTTTGTCCATCACTTTAAAGATTTTTTGCATTTTAAATGTGTTCCTAAGATTATTCTAAGTTCCTTTTATATGACTTTGTCTTTGTTGTTTTATGATACCTTCCTTGTCACCACAAACCATAAATCTGGGCGATAACTTTTTGGCAAAGACCACTTTGACAAAAAAGGTTAACTATTTATCGATCGATTTAATGTAGAGATCAAATTTTAAGGTGGCAAAATAATTTGTAAAGCGCAAAATTTGTTAAAAGCATCACCAAAACCTCAGACAACCAATGAACGAACGAAAATCATTAATAAGGCCACAGCGAAAAGACAAATGAAACGAGATTTTAAAGATTTTGTTATATGGCTTAACAATCTGACTCAGCGCCTCCACCACCCCACCCCTTTACCACTTGCCACATTTCAAAGGCAAACATGAAAAATCAACTCCCAGCCAGCCAAGCACTTGTTGTTCCAAACAACTTTTCCAAAAGGCCCTACGCCATTGCAGACAATAACAACAAATCGATAGCTAACCAACAACTCTGCGCCTATCTGTCTGTCTGTCTGTTTCTATGTCTAACTTCAGTGCTTGCAAGTTGCAACCAACACTGCAAATCTGAAATAACAACATCAGTAAGCCGTCATCAGTGAACAACATAACTTGGTCCAAAAACAAATCCAACAACAACAGGAAAACAACAACTACTACACACACAACCGAACAACCAAAAATATAAAATTGTCTAATTTTCCAAATGTCAACATTAATGTATGACTGAATGGCGGAGTTTTGTTTTGTGTACACTGGGAAAAAACGAGGAATCTTGACAAAGTTCAAAACTTCTCACATTTGAAAACAAACCTTGCCGGACCTACAATATCGAACCTTGGTGTACTAAGGGAGGCGGTGCGGGAGATTAAGCGAGTTGACAGAAGATTCAGAGATTGTGAGCAAAGAACAATTCTCCCAGAGCACCAAAGTTATGTCCTTGAAAGGACACAGAAGAGAAGACGGCGGGATGATACTATTTGAATTGATTCTCCTTTGAGGTGCAACCACAAAACGTGTCACTTTCCTCTGGAATTTATATTGAAGGGACATGTAGGAGTATACTTTAGTCAAGAATATATACTTTTATATATGTACATACTGTTGCCAAACGTACTTTTCTACTAACATACAATATAAATATAAAATAATTTAGTAGGCTTTGATTTAATAATATAATTTTTGTGAAAATAAAATAAAGTCAATTCATATTCAGTTTTAGAAATTATCGGTTGTGTTTTAATTCTATCTCCGCCTATAAATTGGTGAAGCTCGACGCTTAATATTTTTCAAGCAGCCTAATTCGTGCCTCAAATCTCAACAATGACAAACAAATCAGGAACAGCGACTGGTGTATCTCAACAGAATGCAATCCCATCTATTAGTTCGATGCAACATGCCATTAAAATTCCACGATTTTGGAGAGAAAATCCGTCTCTTTGGTTTGTCCAGGTGGAAGCGCAATTTACTTTGAATGGAATTTATTCCGAGCAGAAAAAGTACTACGTAATAATCGCTGAATTTGATACAGAATTGCTGACTCATGTAAGTGACATCGTTTTGAATCCGCCTGCAGATGATTGAACATTTTTCCGTGCCTGAGGAAAAACGCATAAAGCAACTTCTCAACAATTTGGAAGTTGGTGATAAAAAGCCGAGTATCCTGCTCCGGGAAATGAAAATTCTTGCTAATGGTGGTGTCAACGAAGATTTCCTGCGTACAATGTGGATGCAACGACTACCGGCACATACACAAGCAATCTTGTCTACATCGTCGGAATCCCTTGAAGCAATTGCAAAGATGGCTGACAAAATCGCAAACGTATCAACACCTAACGGCATTTCAAGTGTTGCAGTCGGAAACACATCATTCGATCTCTCAGCGATGTCTAAGGAGATTGAAACACTCACTGCGGCGCACAGTGTTGCCGCTTCCTTGTAAACGTGGACAAAAATAGAAGGAGTTGACCTAGGTCGATGAATTTTTATACAAGTACTTATGCAGGCATAGGAATGAAAAATTCCCATTTTGGTCCATATCGGTTCAGATTTGGATATATCCCCCATATATATTTCTCCGATTCTGCTATAACTCAGCCAATTTTAATTGAACCGCCTTCAAATTTAATATGCGATATTTGCTGGGGCCTCTGATCAGTTTTACCGATTTTGTTAAAAATCGGTTCAGATTTGGATATCTCCCCCTTATATATATTTCTCCGATTCTGCTATAACTCAGCCAATTTTAATTGAACCGCCTTCAAATTTCATATGCGAATTGTTTATGATGATATGGTTGTGGCTCCGAGAATCGGATTTTATAGGATGTAAACTTTGCATTTTTTAATTCGAAAGGGATGTCTGTTTCATGTACCAAATGGTCGAAACTGCAATTTGCTGCAATTTTTAGATACACTCCATGAAAGAAGCGAAATTCGTGAGTTTTGTATAACACGTTACTGTTTCAATCAACATAACGGTACTTTATGTATACACATTATATGTAAACTTTTTTTTTCATAAATTGCAAGACTATCGACCACTCTTTAATTCCCTATTCAAAAGTTGTGGAATATGTCAATAACTTCTTTAAAAAATTTCCATGAACATGGGTTTCTTTTTTAAATACATTTTAGTAAATGTCACATACGAAAAATGTTTTATGTTTAACGAGCTATAACTTTATAGTAACACCAAATATCGACAACGTCTTTGAGGTTTGTCCTATTTGAAGTGTTCTCAATAAAATAAAATCATAAAATTATAAAAAAGTCAAGAACACATTTTTCGATTTTTGTCCACTGAGGCAACACTGTGCGGCGGTCCAGCAGTTGCACGAAACTCGTTCAAGGAAAACTTCAACTCCAACACATCAGGTATATGTTATTATCATCGTCGTTTCGGTCAGAGAGCAAATAAGTGCCGACAACCATGCACGTTAGAAATCAACCAAAAACCGGGAAACCAATAAGCCGGTCACTAGAGGCGAGCAGTGATCGGTCTAGCAAAACGAATCGCCTATTCATTTATGATAATTTTTTAGGAAAACATTTCCTTATCGACACAGTTGCTGACATTTCAGTTGTACCCGTGGATCATAAGAAAGGCAACAGTCGCACAGTGGAAAAAAATACCGATCTAGCACGCCAAAAGTGAAAAAACTCACATACGCCAATTTAAAAATTATTAGTGCAGTATTGATCTAAGGTGTCCACAGAATGTAACGGCATTTAAAATAATTTGTTTTCCATTAGTCAGAGCAGAGTTACGGTTAATTTTTTGTCGACAATTAATGAACTGGTTTTCATAATATGTTTTAGTAGTAAATTTGCGATCGCCTCTTGTAGTCTTCCTATAAAGTAATTCTAAAGCTTTATTGTATTTAACATTTCGGGAAGACAAGTGAATTAAAAAATATTGAATATAAGATTTTATTTATTGTAACTCGGATTTTACACTCAAAACATGTGACACCTGATTTTTTTTCATCTTGTGTACTTTGTTAAAGCTATAACTAGGGATTGTCGCGGGATGGCGCGTAGATTTTATGTTTTATTTTTAGTACACATAGTTTTAACAAGTTTGTAAAATTTTAGCTGCAACCTGTACCTTTCTAAGGGGGCCATATCAAAACGTGCGCCAGTGTCGAAAATTCTCCGTCGGAATATTTTATACACCCAACGAAGAACAAATGCCAATAGCTGAAAAGCTATTTCGGATGGATAATGTGGTTAAAACCTTCAAAATTACCGAAATCGGTGATATCGTTCTATATGGACTATATAAAAACGTGGACCTATATCGAAATTTTGTATAGGAAAGTATATATAGCCCCAACGGAGTCTAGATACCAAATCCTAGCTATTTCGGTTGGATAATGTGGTAGAAATCTTTATAATTCCGAAAATCGATTGGTGCCGTTCTTTGGTAAAAATACAAATTTACCAAATATATTAATAAATGAAGTAAAATTGTCAATCTAGAGTTCTTGGTATCGAATTTATGGACAAACATACAATAAACATCGACTTTTATTTTTGGCGCGCTAAATTGGTACTTTTTTTCCACTGTGAGTCGTCCCACCAAATATTCTCTTTTTGCTGCAAATGGTACATCAATAAAAACCTACGGAACAACGGTAATATCTCCTTCACTTGGTTTCCGAAGATCATTTCAATGCAAATTTGTGTATGCTGATCTGTCTCATCCTATCATAGGAGCCGATTTTTTGACACAGTATGGTTTACTCGTGGATATGAAACAATGCAAGCTCATTGATCCTGAAACTGGGATCAATATTAAAGGAGAAATTAAATCAATTCCAGGCTATGTGGAAATTAAAACTATGGTAAATAATTGCAAGTATCATGATTTACTATCTCAATTTCCAGATATAACGAATATATCGAGAAAAGTGAAAAAGGTTCCGCATGGCGTATATCATTTTATCGAGACCAAAGGCGCTCGTGTTTCGGCAAAACCTCGTCGACTTCCCCCTGATAAACTAGCAGTGGTGAACCAAGGAATTTGCCATCCTTCAAACAGCTGCTGGGCAAGTCCACTACACATGGCTCCGAAAAAGAATGGTGAGTGGCGACCCTGTGGCGACTACCGTCTTTTGAACGCACAGACAGACCCATTCACGATTTTGCGCACGGCCTTCTACAGATTCCACGACGTATACCCTACGTTGATGTCCAGTAGGATTTTCGTCAAGCGCTCTGCAATAGTTCTACTTGTGGTAGTCTTGGAAAGTTGGTACAGTAATGTCTTTGTCATTTATACCATTTTGTGAGACCGTAAAGGTTTTAGACGCATATTTGGCCACAGGGGTTGTCAGTCCACTGTTCTTGGGCTGAATCTGAAGTAACTCTGTTACTTGATATGTGATATCCTGAATCCGCACTGATGTTGTGCAACTGAGAAGCAGATCATTATCTAGGAGAGGAGTAACGCCTTAACGCCTTTATCAAAGTTGCCTTTCCACATTTCCGTTTTTGCTTACCTACTAGACCAGCAATCGGCACACAACAACAACAATATGAGCAAACACTGTTGTTAGTGCATGGTTTTTAAATTTTGGAGTGGAGAGAGAAGCTCTCTTTGCTTGTTCGCGGGTAAAGGGCTATGGAATGTTGTACTAGACCATACAGTGCCTGGCATAATTATTTTGACATACATATTTAAAAAAAATTATGTGTTTGGTTTTTTACCGGATTAGTCTTCTACAAAAATATGAAAAACTATTCTGGGTAATCCTTTACTAGAGTACTTAAAATTAGTAATATATTTTATTAATTCAAATATACGCTTGCACTTTTGTTTAAGAAATAAGATCTCACTGCTTGGCATAATAGTCCGGTCAAAATAGACATGCGTATTAGGGGGAAATAGCAAAAATTCGCGCATAGCGGAATTTTGGTGGAGAGCTAAGGTTGGTCATTAGAAGCAACGTTCTAAAAGTCCCCATCGATCCCATGTGTGCCAAAAAAAGTTAGTCATATCTCAGAAACTATAGGTTCTTTCGTCCCGACGCCAAGAATAAATTTGTAGACTACAAAATTTTCTATGAAAACGCTCTCTCCCATTGACATAGGTCCTACGGTTCTTGAGATATAAGTCACACAATATAGAAAATTTAAGTAATTTTACGGCACCTGTGCGTTAGTTGACCTGTCGCGATTATTTTAAACTTATTTCAAAAACCGTAGAACCTACCAAAAAAGCTAAAGAAAAAATTGTATATTACAAAATTTCCAATAAGTTTGCTTCTTACGATGTCCGCATATTTGTCACCGTTCCTAAGATACAAGCCAATCAACACACAATATGCACACATTACCACGGCACCTAAGAGGAAATTGACATGACGCAGTTGTTTTTCATTCGCTTCGAAAACGCTTGGTTCGCTTAAAAAGTGACTAAAGAAAAAGTTGTAGAATAGAAAACTCTCTACCAATATGGCATTTACAGGTTCTAAATAAAATCTGTTATTCTTGAGATACGAGTTGATCAAATCATGATATGCACACATTTCCACACCACCTGTGAGGTAGTGCTCTCGGCGCGTTTTTTAACGTGGTTTCCCCTATAGGCCTACTCCACTATCTTTTGTGATAATTTTAAAGCTTAGTATATATATTTTAATCCTAATCATATCCTTCTACGACAAACTCTTCTATTTCTTCATCCTCTTTGAGGTTTATAATTGGTTTAAATGTGTCTGAGTCATTAACATCACAGGTATCTTCCTCTGCGATAATCAACTGGACATTTAAACAAGACTGACCTTTGCAATTCGTACATGCTTGAGAACATAACAACCCTACCTTTTTGCAGCCACATTTAGCACTACAACCTTTTTTGCAATTGCAAAAAATAGTATTGAGAAGATTTTCTGGAGCAGGTGGAAGTACGTTTTAATAGGTTCTAGACTATTATCTATTCGTTTCCAGCCCCAGTCTTCTGGGTTTAATTCATTCCCAAGCCATGTTTGAACCTGGTAGTATACTCTACATAAGTGTTGAGTTGCAGATACGGATGTTGGAGGTAGAGTTGGTAGCTGAACTTGTTTTTTGTTCCTCGTATTTTTTACAAACGTTACGTACCGGTATTTGTCAATTGAAAAAATTGTCTTTGTAGCTCCGTAAACTTCTAGTGTGGAATCTGTATCAGTAAATGCCTTAGCAGGGCCAGTCAAATCTTTTTTTCGAATAATTTAAATATTGACGTTTTGCCTATTCTATACATTGCTGACGTAGTGTCGCAGCCGGTTATCTCATGTAAAAATAACATATATCTTTCGCATTTGGGATAAGCAGATAAACTTTTTGAAGAATAGAGTTCGGTTCGTTGTTGGGCTCTTCCAGGTATCAGAAAATAAATCATTTTATCCATTGGAGTCCTTGCAGTAAGTAATACTAATAAATCAGCATCTTCACCAACAGCAATTGTTGTACTTGTTTCGTCAAATTGTTCTATTGCTGTTTCATTTATGAGAACATCGGCGTCATTTAGCTTGTTTCTCTAAAATATATGCAGCTCTTAATCTGTCGCTCAACATGGAAATGAAACGAGTTTTATTATTGATATTAGCGAAAAATGTTTGCTGATTTAGTGGAACTGTCATAAATTCATCAAATAAAATCTCGGAACCCGATGATGTTTTTGTACTTCGACGACGGTGTTCTGCAGCTTTAATATTCTTCGTCGGCATTTACTGATACAGATTCCAAACCTGAAACAATACGTACGGAAGGAATTCACTTTCTTCTTGAAGTTTACGGAGCTACGAAGACAATTGTTTCAATTGACGGTACGTAACATTTGTAAAAAATACGAGAAACAAAAAACAAGTTCAGCTACCAACTCTAACTCCAACATCCGCATCTGCAACTCAACACTTATAGGGGAGGAGTACGTACGGAAGGAATTCACTTTCTTCTTGAAGTTTGCGGAGCTACGAAGACAATTGTTTCAATTGACAAATATCGGTACGTAACGTTTGTAAAAAATACGAGAAACAAAAAACAAGTTCAGCTACCAACTCTACCTCCAACATCCGCATCTGCAACTCAACACTTATATAGAGTATACCACCAGGTTCAAACATGGCTTGGGAATGAATTTAACCCGGAAGACTGGGCTGGAAACTAACAGATAATAGTCTAGAACCTATTAAAACGTTACTTCCACTTGCTCCAGAAAAACTTCTCAATACTATTTTTTGCAATTACAAAAAAGGTTGTAGTGCTAAATGTCGCTGTAAAAAGGTAGGGTTGTTATGTTCTCAAGCATGTACGAATTGCCAAGGTCAGTCTTGTTCAAATGTCCAGTTGATTATCGCAGAGGAAGATACCTGTGATGTTAATGACTCAGCCACATTTGAACCAATTATAAACCTCAAAGAGGATGAAGAAATAGAAGAAGAGTTTGTCGTAGAAGGATATGGTTAGGACTAAAATATATGTACTAAGCTTTAAAATTATCACAACAGATAGTGGAGTAGGCCTATAGGGGAAACCACGTTAAAAAACGAGCCGAGTGCACTACCTCACAGGTGGTGTGGAAACGTGTGCATATCATGATTTGATTAACTCGTATCTCAAGAATAACAGATTTTATTTAGAACCTGTAAATACCATATTGGTAGACAATTTTCTATTCTACAACTTTTTCTTTAGTCACTTTTTAATCGAACTAAGCGTTTTCGAAGCGAATGAAAAACAACTGCGTCATGTCAATTTCCTCTTAGGTGCCGTGGTAATGTGTGCATATTGTGTATTGATTGGCTTGTATCTTAGGAACGGTCACTCATATGCGGACATCGTAAGAAGCAAACTTATAGGAAATATTGTAATATAAAACTTTTTCTTTAAACATTCTTTGGTAGGCTCAACGGTTTTCGCAATAAGTTTAAAATAATCGCGACAGGTCAACAAACGCACAGGTGCCGTAAAATTACTTAAATTTTCTATGTTGCGTGACTCATATCTCAAGATCCGTAGAGCCTAGGTCAATGGTTCAAAGAGCATTTTCATAGAAAATTTTGTAGTCTACGAAGCTATTAAGCTATATAAGACGAAAGAAGCTATAGTTCCTCAGATATGACCAAAAAACCAAAAAAGTCCCAAAAATTTGACCTTTGACCCCGAATAACTTTTTTTGCACACATGGGATCGATGGGGACTTTTAGGACCTAGCTCTCCACCAAAATTCAGCTGGGGATTTTTGCTATTTCAATGTCTATTTTGACCGGACTATAAATATTTTGACAAAATTGTTCAATTGATTTTTAGAACTCAACAATTAAAAATGTGTTATTTACATTATTGATTTTTATCAGTTACGGTAAAAATAATATATTTCACACACATCTGTACTATTATGGACCCATTTACGGATTTCAAGGATATACGGATATTCAAGAGATTTATCTTTAAACAACATAAAATGATTCCTAGACAAGACACTAGGGTGACTTGATAAAGAAAAAGACTTCAATAAATAATTAATAATTACAAATTTGTAAAAATGTTTGTATAAATAGAAGTTATCAAAATCAGCCTTTGTCTTCTAGCCATTAGCATTCAAAATACGCCTGATGAGCCTGGCTTAAACCACCAGGCGAAACGATCGTAGCGTAATGGTTGAGTGTGTGGTATTTCGCTAGAATTCATTTTTCAATACAAAACTCCTTAGGCCATGTTAGCTCGATTAATCCAATTAATTAATTAAAAACTTTCATAAATAATGGCCTTCGCCCTAAAAAGACAATAATAAATAAAAAACTTCACAGCAGAGCCCGGCTGCCCCGGCTGAGGTTTGAACCTGGGTCCTCTACAACAAACAGACAATGTTGTCGAGATCTCAGCGTTCTAAGCCACTGCCAATGTATCATATCAACAAACTAGTCGACATGATATCCAAAATTTCAAAAACTGAAAGCATTACAATTCATGAAGGAAACCCCCCTTTGATTGTATATGTGTATGTATTGAGAAAATGATTCCTAGACAAGACACTAGGGTGACTTGATAAAGAAAACGACTTCAATAAATACTTCATAATTACAAATTTGTAAAAATGTTTGTATAAATAGAAGTTATCAAAATCAGCCTTTGTCTTCTAGCCATTAGCATTCAAAATACGCCTGATGAGCCTGGCTTAAACCACCAGGCGAAACGATCGTAGCGTAATGGTTGAGTGTGTGGTATTTCGCTAGAATTCATTTTTCAATACAAAACTCCTTAGGCCATGTTAGCTCGATTAATCCAATTAATTAATTAAAAACATTTTCCATGGTTTTCTCACATTATATCGGAATATTTTGCGGATTTCGACTTTTTATGAGAGTAAGAACATTTTTTCTCTTACAAATGTGAAATTTGAAGGAAATAACTTTAAGTTTAGACCCGAAATACGCTCCAAACGTGCTCCACAAAATTCAGTTTTACCATAGCATCAGCGTTCTGCAAATGAATACATAACACTTCGATCAGTTTACTACAATGTTGTTATGGAAAACTCGTTCAAAGTGCCAATATAGTCATTATAGTTCACATCATTAACGATAAAAATTTAATTTTGCAGTATTATAAATGGCGGATCAGACTATTCTGATGCGTGGGTACATTTGGGCATGAAAATGGCATCAGAAGGACATTTATTTCGCAAAGATACCCAAATTTTTGACGGTTTTTTGACTCAGGCTTGCTGAAAAGTGTATTTTAAGATGAATTGTGTTCAACTATATTTTTATCAGTCCACAATATACTCTGCCACGATGATTGTGAGGGGGTAAATGATTTTTATTTAAAATCTAATTGACAATTTTTGTAGCTATGCCTTATCAACCTTGTGGAATAGCAAAACAGAATTTCAAATTATTTGTTTTCTAATGCCTAGAGGCTCTAGTCTTAACAGAGAACTTGTTTTGGTATCGAAATTGTTCATAAAATAAGGGGTTCTTTAGGTTTTCACGATTTTGCTTGGAAACCGCGAGTCCTATGTAAATGACCTAAAGAAAGTGGTGTAGCTGTGAAAATTCTCCACAAGATTGACCTCTAAAAATGTGAACTTAAATCGCGATTTATTTGAAAATCCCTCTGGCGATTTTTTTGTTTCTTGATATTTATCATCTATGAGCATTGTAGTTTCAGGATCTGCAAAAACTTCCCAGGTGTAAGCACCTTCCATTTAAAATTAGTTAAGGCACACCGTGTGACTGTCAAGTAAATTTTTTACTTAAATGTTAATAAATTAGCTAAAGCAATTAATTTTGGAACCAAAAGGTACGATTAAGTACCAAAAGTGACATAATTATGACGTGTCAAAATACTTATGCCGTTTTGTGTTTGCCTCCCCATTTAAACATGCGCCTACCTAATCAGAAATAAAGCTGGAATTTCTTTGATCGATTAATTTTTATTTTGCTGAGAGGTCAAAGAAAACCCCTAAGCTGTTAATATCCCGTTGTATGAATGCTGACAATAATTATATGCCTTTTTAGACAAACGTAGATTTTGTCAAAATAATTATGCCGGGCACTGTAGATGCACAAGATGAGCGCTCGCCTTTACGTTTTCGTACGACTCACCATACAAATTCTCTCTTCGTGTTCATCATTGTACTAGACTGACTAGTAACTAGACTGATGAATTCAACAGTAAGCTCCCCATTTCTTCGATCTTCAGTGTTAGTAAAAATTTGGTGTAATTTCACGTAATCGACCCGTAGGTATATAGTAAGCGGCTGCAGGTGAGATGATGTCACGGAAAATACTCTGAGCTACCCGAGGATCTGAGGGACTGGGCAGCACTCTATAGTGGTAATTGGAAAATTCTCTGAACATTCCCAATTGGCTTTCCACGGTTTGGAGAAGTACGGGGGTAGGAGGTTATGAAGTCTGAGTCGTGTGAACTGACGGGTGGACACTACACGTCATTAATAAGACCGGGTGCCACAATGGTGACATCTGTCGAGCTGAGGCAATTTCCCCTTATCCCCGTAGAGGCATCTTCGTTCTCCATGAGAAATGTGGAGCAATCAATTTGCGCAGCCAGGGCTGTACCTTCAATGAATATGATCATTGAAGTCCCCTAGTACCAGAAAGCGAACTAATATCATTTCTTGATGTCTTCTACAGGGAGAAGAAGACTTCGTGATGTCTTCTCGATTCTTGTATAGACAGAAGAATAGCTGCTAAGATCTTTTATAGACGGAAACAAGTGCGCCAAGGCTATAGTCGGGTCGGGCGACTATGTGATACCCTACACCACTACCCCTGTGCATACGATATTGACTGGTAAAATTCAAAATATTAAAATTGGGATAGCTTAGCGCCTTTGCTCTGAATGTGTTCATTAATACAGGTCAATTTTGTTGAAACGCATTTAAGTACATCGTCAGTATAACTTAAATAAAAAATGGAAAAGTGGGATGTACGCCAACCATCAATATGCTTCTTTCTCTGTGAGACCCCATTCAACCCCCAAAATTTCGTGAGGATCCGATCAAAATTCCGACCTGTAGTGTGACTGCACAAAAAATGGAAAAAGGGATGCATTACCGACTATTGCGATATCTCTGTTGTTTGACCACCTATGACAACCTATATATTTTCTGCTTTCCTTGCCAGGTTTTAATTTCGATATACCTCTTAAAGAAGAGAGATATTCGCTTTGAAATAAAACGTTGGCCTTTTCCCCAAATAAGTTTTTTTCACATTCCGAACATCACCTCTGTAGGACCCACATTCACCCCCAAAATTTCGTGACGATCCGATCAAAATTGCGACCTGTAGCGTGATCCCAAAAAATGAAAAAATGGGATGCATTACCGAATATTGCGATATCTCCGTTATTTGGCTACCTACGCCAACCTACTTTGCACCATTGTAAATATGGAATTTTCTACTTTCATAGTCAGACTTTGTTTTTGGAAGGTCCCCAACCAAAGCTGTGATATTCGTCATTATTATTAAAATTGAAAAAATGAAAAGTTGTGTTCTATTAGCGGCTATAGCGATATCTTCGTTGCTTGACCCCCTACGACAACCTATGTTACATCGTTCATTAGCAGGTTTTGCTTTTGATATACCCCTTATAGAAGCGGAGCTATTTGCTTTGAAATAAAACGTTGACTTGTTTTCCAAATAAGTTTTTTGTGCATTTCGACCCCTAAATATTATCCGACCATCACCAAAATCAATAGGCTTCTTCCCCTCCGGGACCCTCATCAACACCCAAAATTTGGTGACGATCCGATCAAAATTGCGACCTATAGCGTGATTACAAGGTTTAGATGGACAGACGGACGGACACACATGGCCAGATCGACTCAGCTCGTCGAGACAATCATTTTGGTATATGTAAGTATGGGTCTACGACCATTATTTCGATGCGTTACAAACTTTTTGGGCAAAACCAACTTATAATACCCTCCCCACATAGTGGTGTAGGGTATAAAAAGACATCGTTAGGTCTTCTATTGAGAAAGGAAAACTTTATTCTTAAGACAGACAGAAGAAGATATTTGACTTTTTCTATAAATAGAAGAAGTCTTCTCGAGGTTTTTATAAACAGAGGAAGCCCTCTTGGGGTCTTCTACTGTCTATAAAAGACTTCAATTAGTCTTTTTCTATCTGTAGACGACGTCGAAATGTATTTTTCTGTCTTCCTCTTGGAGACTTTCGTAGACAGAAGAAGACTTCTTGTGGTATTTTATAGAGAGAACACCTCTTGAGGTCTTCCATAGACATAGGAAGTCCTCTTGAAGTATCCTATAGACAGAGGGAGGCCTCTTGAGGTGTTCTAAAGACAGAAGAAGATCTTGTTACGTCTTCTATAGAAAGAAATTTTTCTCTAAAGGAGACCACTTGACATAAAATATAGACATAAAAATACCTTTTGAGGCCATCTTTAGACAAACAAAATACTTCTTCAGGATTTCTCTGGACAGAAGAAGTCTTGTTGAGGTCTTCTGTACATCGAAGAAGACCACCTGAGGTCTTCTATAGACACAAGAATTCCTCTTGAGGCCTTCTATAGAAAGAAGAAGTCCTCGTGAGGTCTTCTATATAATGAAAAATTCCTCTTGAAGTCTTCTATAGACACAGGAAGATATCTTAAGGTCTCCGGTATACAGAAAAAGACTTCTTCAGGTATTCTATAGACAGAGAAATACATCTTGAGGTCTTCTTTAGGCAGAAGAATACCTCTTGAGGTTTTCCATAGGCAGAAGAAGACTTCTTGAGGTCTTTTATAGACAGAAGAAGACCTCTTGAGGTCTTCTATAGACTGAAGAAGATTTCTTCAGGTTTTCTATTTACAGAAGAAGACCACTTGAGGTCTTCTATAGACAAAAGACGCCATATTGAAGAATTTTGTAGACAAAAGAAGACCTCTTGATATATTCTATGGACAGAAAAAAGACTTCTTGATTTGTTCTATAGACAGAAGAATACCTCTCGACAGAAGAAGCCTTGTTGAAGTCTTCTGTACACCGAAGAAGACCTCCTGAGATCTTGAGGCCTTCTATAGGCAGGAGAAGACATCTTGAGGATTTATATAGACAGAAGAAGACCTCTTAAGAACTCCTATGGATAGAAGAGAAACTCTTGAGGTCTTTCATAGACAGAAAAAGGCCTCGTAAGGTATTTTATTGAGAAACAAAGAGCAGAATAACACTTCTTTTGGTCTTCTGAAGACAGAATAATAGCTCTTGAGGTCTTCTATGGACACAAGAAGACCTCTTGAGATCTTTTATAAACAGAGAAAGACCTAGTGAGGTCTTCTATAGACAGAAGATGACCTCTTGAGGTCTTTTGTAGACAGACAAATATAACTTGAGGACCTCTTAAGTTCTTTTATAGACAGAAACAGATATTTTGACATCTTCTTATTGAGGTATCCTATAGGCCTCTTGGAGCTTCCTTAAGACAGAAGAAGACTTCTTAAGGTTTTGAGTTGATGAGGTATTTTATTTTCAGAAGGAAACTTCGTGAGCTCCCTTTGAGGAATTGTATAGACAAAGGAAGACCGCTTGTAGTCTTCTATAGCCAGAAAAAAGATCTCTTGAGGTATTCTATATACAGAAGAAGAAGATTATGGATCACTACATAGAGTGACGCTTTAGCAAAAATATACTTCTTGTGTGATTCTTGTAACATTCACAACTTTTCCAGCTTCATGTGATTGCGAGCTTTTTGTCCTGGATCGAAGTGAACATGATATTTCTCCGACTCATAAAGTCTACAATCTCCATGACTTTGTGCAATTGAACTGCAGAAATTATGCATATCTGGGGCCCTGAACAACAACATGGGATGCTGCGTTATTTGTTGTTGGGGAGATTTTAAGCGGTGTCTCGTTTCCCGACTACGACGAAGCTGACAACGCAATAGTTCTGGAGGCTACTAAGACCTGAACAGCCTCGGAAGTGCACCCATTCCCTACGTACATTACATCTCAACAATTTTGACATGTGGTGGATGCGGATCTGTCTCATTATTTTAATGAGACAAATTTCTGATCGTGACATATATTCTTCTGACATCAACACCTCCCTCATTTCTCACAGTGTAAAATCCTGAATTAGATGAGAATTCAAAAATTAAAAGTGATTATTTTCCCTGATTTTCCAGTTTGTGTGTTTCGCTTAACTTCATTTACCCGCTCACAGCTAAAGAAAAAACAAAAAATTAAAAGAACAACGAAAATAACTCTGAGCTTTAGCGGGATTTTTGGGTGTGCTATTCATTTTTGCAGATGAATTTTAAAGGTTTGGTCGGTCGTCCGCCAGTAAAGTAAAGTGAGATTCATTTCATGAAACGTGCAACGACTTTAAAATACAAAAACTTCTTTCAAAAACCCCATAAGCAGAATTGTAGATTGTTCCTTTTTTCATACAAAACAGCCAGTGCTAGTTATTGGGTGCTGCTGCTTGGACTATCTTAACCATTGAGCATTAACAATGGGAAGATCTAAGAAAAACTATTTTTACGACTTCGGTTAAAGAGAAGTGTCGCTGAGTGCAGTTTACGATTTGTTGTTGGTGTCTTTTGCGGCGGATTGCCATGTTACGCCTTTTTGCCTTTGACAATTTTCAACGCCTTCAGTTGTATTGGTGTTGGCGGCTGGTGCTGCAGATCAATATTGGATTGGCCAATGATTTTAGTGGTAGTAGCTCTAAAGTTAAAAGCTATCTTTCAAATGTTAAGCAGCCTGATGTTGACTTCTTTTACTCAATACTTAAAATCGAAACAGATGCTTGTGCCCATCTTCGTGCTGGAAGAGGTATGTTAAACATTTCATACCGTTTGTAACTTCGCAAAGAGAATTCAGTCACTTTCTACGTACGTTAGGACCATATATTTGGTCAAATCTTAAAGCTCAAGCCATAATGTCCCTGTTAAATTTTGAGTTATCAAAAGACAACAACCTCTCAGAAACGGCGATAACAACTTTGAGCTGGAGTGAACCGAAGCTCAAAAGACTCCAACTTGAATCTCGAATCAACTATTCTCCAAAAATATGGAATATACATACATCTATTGATTTGTAATCTATGACGGGCTTCAGATTTGTAGCTTTTACTTGATTCGACTCTGCAATATTTTGACTTATATTTTCCTTACTCAAGTGACTAACTCTGAACTCTGTCATCTGCCACACACACAAATGGAGTATCTATTTAGGTATTGATTTCTGTTTGGTGATGGTTCGACTGTTGACTAGATGAGCCCCGTGTGTCACCGAGGTGTATGTTGTTGGGTGTTGTTTTACGATGAGATTCATTGCTGATGTTTCTTTATCGAGATGTTAGCTAGGCAAGGTTTGAGTTGCAGTTATTGTTCTCTTCTATTACCGTTGCTGCTGATGATGACGATGACGTTGTCTGCAATTTTTATGAGTTAAAATTATTATTGCTTTGTTTAGTTTATAATTGTATTAGGTTTAGTTAATTTATTAGCTGTATTTGTTGTTGTTGTTTTTATCATTAAACAAACGACTAATTTTTATTCGCCAAATTGGGTATTGATTTCCATGTTTGCCATGGATCCCACTCAGCTTTGGGTGCATTTGGAAATACCTTTATAATGTGTTCATCATAACGTAGGAACAAAATGCTAGTGTAGAAGATGTTGTAAAAATAAGTAAAGTATTTTGTCAAGAAAGAGCTGAGCTGTGATATGTACGACATTTTAAATTGAAGATATTGTAGATTCAATGAGAACCGAGTTTGTCTCAATAATCTATATTTTTTATTGTGGATAATGTGTTCATTAGGGAAGCATAACTGAATGCTACCGGAGAATTGGTTCGAGACCTTCACCATGGGGAAAACTGAAATCTTCGAAAACATGGAAAAACTTTTGCACGAAAGCTTTCTACGTTTTGTGAACACAATCTTTATACATATAAAGCAGAAAAATGTTTGTCCGTTAGTTTGTTTGTGCCTTAATAACTCAAAAACCGCTGAACAGATCTTCCTGAAATTTTCAAAGTATATTACGCCATCGCCTAAAAGTAACATAGTCTATATATTTTTGAAATTCCGCGCTGATCTAGAGATATGGTATAAGAATCGGAAGCACCTCTAAAAAATGTAGATTTTATGTGCGAATAACTATAGAACGGTAACCGATGTAGTCTCCAAATGTTGCCAAATAAATCGGGAAGTAAATACATACACGTCATCTCAGCAAATAAAGCCGGGTGGGATCAGGTGAAGCAGACCTCCCCTTTGAGCTGTTAATATCAAATATCATCAATTTGAATCACTATAACCTTGAAAGGCTTTAAACTCATAAGAAGTTATGGTGAAACCAATTTAATGTGTCAAGAGAAAAAATGCCGGTAGGCAATGGCGGGGGATATGAATCCACAGGATAAAATAACAAAACTTAATATTTCTGCATAATTATTTTTCTGTCGCTATAAGACCTCAAGAAGTATTCTCCTGTGCATAGGAGACCTCAATAGGTCTTCTTCTGTCTATAGAAGATCCCAAAAGGAGGTCTGCTTCGGTATATAGAAGACCTCAAAAGGTCTTCTTCTCTCTATAGATGTCCTCAAGAGGACTTGTTGTGCCTATAGAAGACATTACAAGGTTTTCTTCTGCCTATAGCGAATCTCGCGAGTCCTTTTCCTGTTTACATAGGACCTCATGGGGTCTTTTTCTGTCTGTAAAAGACCTCAAGAGCTTCCTTCCTATAGGAGACCTCACGAAATCTTCTTCTGTTTTTATAAGACCTCACAAGGTCTACTTCTGCCAATAGAAGACCTTAGATGGTCTTCTCCTGTGTATATGAGGCAACACAAGAAGATTTCAGTAGGTCTTCTTCTCTCTTTAGAGGACCTCGAGAAGTCTTCTTCTGTCTAATAAGGACTCACGAAGTCCTTTTAGTTCTTTAGAGGACCTGAAGAGTTCTTCTACTATACATGGAAACCCTAACGAGGTATTGTTCTGTTTATAGAAGACTTCATGAAGCCTTCTTCTGTCAATAGAAAATCGCAAGACGTCTTCCTCTGTATATAGACGACTACAAGAGGTATTTTTCTGTCTATAGAAGACCTCAAGAGGTGTTCTTCTGTCTAAAGAGGACCTTAAGAGGCCTTCTTCTGCCTAAAGGGGGCCTCAAAAAGACTTCTTTTGTCTATAGAGGACTTCAAGAGGTCTTCTTTTATCTATAGGGGACCTCAAGAGGTCTCCTTCTGTCTATAGCAGACCTCAAGCGTTTTCCTCTGTCTATAAAAGACTTCAGTCAAAAGGACTTATTTTGTCTATAGAGGATTTCAAGAGGTATTCTTTTATCTATAGGAGATCTCCAGAGGTCTTCTTCTGTCTATAGAAGTCCTCAAGCCGTCTTCCTCTATCTATAGAAGACTTCAGTAGGACTTCTTCTCTCTTTAGAGGACCTCGAGAGGCCTTCTTCTGCCTAATGAAGGACTCACGAAGTCCGCTTAGTTCTTTAGAGGACCTGAAGAGTTCTTCTACTGTATATGGAAGCCCTAACGAGGCATTCTACTGTTTATAGAAGACTTCATGAAATCTTCTTCTGTCAATAGAAGATCGCAAGACGTCTTCTTCTGTCTATAGAGGCCTACAAGAGGTATTTTTCTGTCTATAGAAAACCTCAATAGGTCTTCTTCTGTCTAAAGAGGTCTTCTTCTGTCTTATAAGGACCTTAAGAGGTCTTCTTCTATCTAACAAGGACCTCAAAAGTACTTCTTTTGTCTATAGAGTACTTCAAGAGGTCTTCTTTTATATATAGGGGACCTCAAGAGGTCTCCTTCTGTCTATAGAAGACCTCAAGAAGTCTTCATCTGTATATAGAAGACTTCAGTAGGACTTCATCTCTCTTTAGAGGACCTCGAGAGGCCTTCTTCTGCCTAATGAAGGATTCACGAAGTCCTTTTAGTTATTTAGAGGACCTGAAGAGTTCTTCTACAGTATATGGAAGCCCTCACGAGGTATTCTTCTGTTTAGAGAAGACTTCATGAAGTCTTGTTCTGTCAATAGAAGATAACAAGAGGTCTTCTTCTGTCTATAGAGGACTTCAAGAGGTCATATTTTGTCTATAGAAGACATCAAGAGCTTTCTATCTATAGGAGACCTCAAGAGGTCTTCTTCTGTCTAAAGAGGACCTTAAGAGGTCTTCTTCTGTCTAAAGAGGACCTCAAAAAGACTTATTATGTCTACAGGGGACTTCAAGAGGTCGTCTTTTATCTATAGGGGACCTCAAGAGGTCTCCTTCAGTCTATAGAAGACCTCCAGAGGTCTTCCTCTGTCTATAGAAGACTTCAGTAGGTCTTCTTCTCTCTTTAGAGGACCTCGAGAGGTCTTCCTCTGCCTAATGACGACCTCACGATGTCTTTTGCTGTTATTGAAGGACCTGAAGAGGTCTTCTACTGTGTATGGAAGGCCTCACGAGGTCTTCTTCTGTTTATAGAGGACCTCATGAAATCTTCTTCTCTCAATAGAATAGAGGACTTCTTCTGTCTATAGAGGACTTCAACAGATCTTCTTTTGTCTATGGAATACCTTAAGAGGTCTTCTTTTGTCTATAGAAGACCTCAAGAGGTCTGCTTTTGTCTATTCTTTTGGCTATTCTTGTCTTCTTTTGTCTTTTGTCAATTCTTCTTCTTTTGTCTATAGAAGACCTCAAGAAGTCTTCTTCTGTCTATAGAGGGCCTCAAGAGTTCTTTTTCTGTCTATAGAGGACCTCAAGAGATCTTCTGCTGCCTATAGATGACCTCAAGAGGTCTTCGCCTGTGTATAAAAGACCTCACCAGGTCGTCTTCTGTCTATAGAAGACCTTAAGAGCTATTTTTTCCCTGTCTTATGAATATTTCCAGAGGTCTTCTGTAAACAACAGAAGACTTCTAGACGCCTTATAGACTCCTGGTTTCTTCAACAAAGGCAGCGAAATTATGGACTATGTGAGTCAGAGAAACATCATGGTCGCCTCTATCCAAGAAACAAAGCTCGCCTTACTCTCAGAGTAATACTCTGTAGCTTGTACCGTTGCAATGGTTATATATTTTTCCTATATATCAGTCTGTCCAATACAGACCAATCTCGCATGGGCTTGGCTTTAGTAACACATACATGAAATGTAGAGGGGTGGCAGTAAAATTTAGGACTACTTGGCATTAATCCGCTTTTGAAGGGCTTCAAACATGATTATTAACTTTGGTATACCCTTGTAGGCAATGACCGGAGGCGTATAGCTCTGACCCCGCATGTTCTTATCTCCACATTTTGCACAGACGAAGTCACATCATTATTAACTTTGGTATTGCCTTGTAGGCAATGACCGGAGACGCATAGCTCTGGCCCCGCATGTTCATATCTCCACATTTTGCACAGTAAACGAAGTCGAAGTCTGGCATGCGGACTCATAAATGACGTGTAGAGTCAACGTGTACTTTCACTTTCTTATAATCGTTTCCCTGTAAAAGTGGTTTGTTAAGGGTTCAGAGAATTCACCAATTCTCTGGTAGTCGAAAAAAATTCCGGGACATCATTACAGCTGCGGCCGCTCGCTACACACATGAAGTCGGGGATCCTGGCAATTCGTGATTTTACTTGGCTCAGAACACTTTCTTATCGTCATTTCCGTTAACAGATCACACGACTTCACAACCTCTGACTATTCTAAATTTTGGGAAAGCTGTTGGGAAAGCACGGTTCACAGAAAATACCAATCAACGATTCTGGCCGCGCCTTCAAATACTCGTGTAGCTGAGAGAATTTTCCGAGACATCATCACGAAATTAGACAAACTTTACCAGCCGACTCTGTGGGACCACCAAATGAGATTGATGAGGTTTGTTATATGGAGGATGCCAGAGCTAGGGAAGTGAACCGAAATGTTAGGGAAGTGAACATGAATGGATTTAGCTCAATTAAATAAGGACGATGTAGTGGCCTCGATTCGTCTTGGGCCGGAATTGACAACACGATATTTTACACATGTTCTGCATGTGGACTGGGATCTTACGGTACACTACATCTGTATATCTACCCAGCTAAACCCACTCACATGTCTCCAGATTTTTTGTGGACCACTCAAAACCAGGTAGGAGAATTTTTTCATCTCCACATAGAGTGGTATTTTTGTTTTACGAGATATGACATTGTTTTTAGGTGAAGGGCACGAGCCCGAAGAACTAGCACGGTTGTTGCAGCTTCAAGACTTGCTCTAACAATCGGTGTCAAAATGTGATAGCAAGGCACAGTGGTCCCACTTGTATGGAAAAGAGTGCCAAAAATAGTTCTAATCGAGCTACAGCCTGCAAATTTTAAACGTAGTTTTGTAACATGCCAGAAAGATAGAATACCATTTTTAGTGGATGTAGGTCCATATTTGGGTATAGGCTCCCAAAGAAAGGTACCGCCCGATTTTTGGTATTTTGACGATTTTAGCCAAATTTACCAATTTATTTCGCATTTGGAGTTCTGAGTGAATAAACTACCTCCATGCAAAAAATATTCAATATAGGTCCAAATTCAATATAGGTCCCCCATATAAATGTACCCTCAGATTTTCGGTATTTTGACAATTTTAGCGAAATTTTCCAACTGATTTGGCTGTAATTTGGCATTTTGAGTTATGAGTGAACCAAATACCACCATGCAAAAAAATGGTAAATATCGGTCTACGTTTAGGTACAGCCCCCATATAAACGTACCTCCCGATCTTGGAAATTTTGACGATTTTACCCATATTTTCCAACCAATTTGGCTGTAATTTTGCATTTTGAGGTCTGAGTGAGCAAAATACCTCCTTGCAAAAAATGTTCAGAATAGGACCATATTTAGGTATAGCTCCCATACAAACGTACCTCCCGATTTTCGGAATTTTGACGATTTTACAGGCGTGGTATATAAGGAATAACTTAGCGGGTGGCAGATGGGGGCAGCTGGACTTCTTTAATAGTAAACTAGAGACATTCCCCTTAATTTAAAAAAAAAAAAAATCGAGACTCACAAATGATCACAACATTAGTAAAACTTAACATAAATTAATAGTAATTATATTAAAAATAGCAGAAAAAGTCATTTATAAAGAAACTATTCTTAATGAAATTAGAAAATGAATTATCAATTTGTTTGTTTTTTTTTTTTTTTTTTTTTTTTTGTAAAAACATTGTCAATGCCATCACCTATAAGTATCATTTTGAAAATTGCACATT
This sequence comes from Musca autumnalis, assembly GCF_047663935.1. Taxonomy (NCBI): domain Eukaryota; kingdom Metazoa; phylum Arthropoda; class Insecta; order Diptera; family Muscidae; genus Musca; species Musca autumnalis. The sequence goes on from NW_027411644.1 coordinate 79,271,314, forward strand.
TACTACTTACTTACTTAGCTGGCCCATTACAGAACATTTGTTCCATAGACCGAACTAAGAAAAGATCTCCAATTCTCTCTGTTTAGTGCTTCGCTTTCTGGAATACCGCGCCTTTTCATTTCTTCATCCACTTGTATGCTCCATCGAAGCTTAGGCCTGCCGATTCTGCGTGCACCTCCATATGGCATGTATTCATACGCCTTTTTAGCGGGTTCATCATCGCTCATTCTTATGATATGGCCTAGCCAACGCAATCGTTGCATCTCGATACGTTTAACTATATTCATGTCTTTGTATAGCTGATATAGCTCGTGGTTCATACGACGTCGATATTCACCGTCAACGCAAATCGGCCCGTAGATCTTTCTAAGAATTTTCCTCTCAAACACACCAAGCACTGCCTTTTCTGCTTGCGCAAGAACCCATGCTTCGGAGCTATACATTAGCACGGGTAGTATCAGCGTTTTGTATACTGTTATTTTTGTTTGACGAGATGTGGCTTTGTTTTTAAATTGCTTAAACCATAGTAGCATCTGTTGGCCAATACAATTCTTCTTCTTATTTCACAACTGATGCTGTTTGTTGTGTTTATGGCAGTGCCGAGGTAGACGAAGTCTTTAACTACCTCAAAATTATAGGTACCAACTTCCACAGTTGGTCCGAGCTCTATGGACGCTTTGCGCGTCGACACCATCAATTTGGTCTTTTCGCCGTTTACCGCCAGACCCACTTTCGCAGATTCAGCTTCGACCTTCCTAAAGGTATCAGTTAATTCCTTTACTGATCGTCCCATGATGTCTATGTCATCAGCATAGGCAAGTAACATGTGGCTATTGGTGTAAATTGTGCCATTTCTTTTGACATTTGCATCTCGTATTACCTTTTCCAGCAAAATGTTGAATAGGTCACACGAAAGGCTGTATCCTTGTCTGAAACCTCTTTTGGTACTGAACTGTTCGGAGGGGTTCTTTCCAATTTTAACTGAGGACCTAGTATCAGTTAAAGTCATCTTACAAAGCCGGATGAGCTTTGCGGGGATACCAAATTCAGACATTGCATGGAATACCTTTGATCGGAGGGGACTGTCGAATGCTGCTTTACAATCGACAAAAAGCTGATATGTGTCGATCTGCATCTCTTGGGTATTCTCCAGGATTTGCCGCAGGGTAAATATCTGGTCAATTGTGGACTTGCCAGGTCTAAAGCCACATTGGTATGGTCCAATTATTTCGTTGAACATTGGCTTTAGTCGTTCGCACAATTTCCCTGACTCTATCTTATAGGCAATAGGGAGAACACTTATGCCCCTATAGTTGGAACATATAGAGCGTGTCGCCTCCGGTTTTAAACAGCTCGGCTGGCAAGCCATCGGCTTCTGCTGCTTTATTATTCTTCAGCCAGTTGATTGCTGTTTTTACCTCATCATGGCCGGACGGTATACATTCTATACCATCTTCTGGGATTGGATCTGTGGTATCATCGTCTTCGCTACTATTTGATACCATCAGATTGGAGAAATGTTCCTGCCATATCCTGAGCACGCCATTTGTATCTGTTACCAGATTACCTTGCTGGTCTCTACAGGAGGATGTGCCTGTGCCAAAGCCATCTGTTTGATCTTTCACTCTTTGGTAGAATTTTCGGACTTCATTCTGGCTCCTGTACATCTCGATTTTTTCACACTTCCGCTTTTCCATTTCTCTCTTGTTCTTGCGGAAAAGACGTTTCTCTTCTCTCCTTTTTTCCCGATAGCTCTCTAGTGCGCTACGCGTTGCTACTGATTGTAAAGTAGCTCTATATGTCGCATTTTTCTCTTCGGTAGCAGCACGACACTCCTGGTCATACCATGGATTCCTTGGTGGAGCTCTGGTTTCCAAGTACTGATTTTGCGGCTGTTTGCATGGAGTGGGCAATGTTTTGTCATTGTCATGATATGTTATCGCTTTGATTAAGCAGTTGGGCCAGTTGAGTGGAATACACTGTGGCTATCTGTTGTGATTGCAGCTTACCGATGTCCAACTTCCGTGTTGTGTCTGTTCGCACTTTGTTTGTTAAGTTTAATCTGGTAAGTACCTTTGCTGCAACAAGGTAATGCTCCGAGTCTATGTTTACACCTCGGAAAGATCGTACATCCAACACGATTGATGCATGTCTTCCATCTATCACAACGTGATCAATTTGATTTCTTGTTCTTTTTCTAGCGACAGCCAGGTGCCCTTATGAATATCGAAATGTTTAAATCTGGTACTGCTAACTACCATGTATCTTGCAGCGGGAAAGTCTATCAGCCTCATACCATTGTCAGATGTTTCACGTGGATACTGAATTTCCCGACTGTTGGGCCAAAGATATTCTCCTTTCCAATTTTGGCATTAAAATCGCCTAGTATAATTTTAATGTCGTGGGCAGGGCAACGGTCATAAGTTTCTTCTAAGCGCTAGTAAAATATATCTTTGAACTGTTCGTCTTTGTGTTCGGTTGGAGCATGAGCGCAAATAAAGCTGATGTTGAAAAGTGTTGCTTTTAATCGAATTGCAGCGAGTCTTCCATTCAATGGGTGAAGCTGGAGACCAGATGTTTTAACCTCCGACCAACTACAAAATAGCAACCAAACTCATGCTTTGTGTCATGGCAGCCATAATACAGTGAGTCACCTTTAGGTGTTATTGTGATGCCTTTTCCGTTCCATCGTATTTCCTGTATGGCAGTAATGTCGGCCTTGTACTTTCCAAGTACATCTGCCAATGCGTAAACTGCACCTTCTCTAAAAAGTGCGAACATTCCAGGTGCAGATTCACAGATCATGGTCCTTAAAACGTTTGCGAGGTTCGTCAACTTTAGAGGGGTTTGTTATTCTTTTCTTTCATTTTTTCATAGTAGGCTGTTTTTTCTAGGGGAGGGTTACAAACCCCACGCCCAAACCCAAGTTTTTAGAGTTCTAATAGGTGAACGCGCGGCACATTGTAGCTCACTACCTTTAACGGGTGTTAAAGGCAGTTCCCCAGGTGACACCACTTGAGATGAAAGAGGGACCAAGATAAATCCTGGGCTTTGCCATGTTAAAACCGGTCAGGACCGTTTCTTGGTATCTTCCAACCGCTACGTCACATTTACCTCTCCTATTTTTGATAATCTTACTCATAACCTGCGAATGCTTTGCGAATGTATTTTTCGTTTTTAAGGCCTCACATACAAATCACAACTTCTTCGACTTAACATGGCATATAACCACTGTAAATTTACAAAAATAATGCTGGATGTTAAAATTTGATATGTTTAGAGGATATTTATTTTAATCGCAATCAAATTTGTCGCCATAAATTTTTCGATTTTTGTCCACGGGCGGAATTACTTTGCAAGGCTGAGCATCGCCCAAGAAGACGTCCACGCTCTCTGCTTCTGATACCAGCGGTGCTATCATCTTCTTAGAGCCCAAGACCTCCAGACCGTCGACCACAACGAAGCCGATAGGAGGACATATAGCACAAACCTGTCACCGACATTCGATCCATTACCGATGAAGTCCGGAAGTTGATTCTAACTGTTGACGTAGGCAACGGGTGATAAAGACAGTTCCTCAGGTGAGAACGCGGGGAGGTTAGTGAGACTTGAGATTAAAGAAAGACCAATAATAAATAAGGAATTTCCATGTTCAAGCCGAACAGGAACCTTCCTTGGCGTCTTTTATTCCCTAACTTTGAGTGAGCGAAAATTTATTCTTCGTTTGTCTTGTGTGACAAATGTTCTGTATCGGGCCTATTGTTTTCTCAGAATATTTTTATTCACCTCATTAAGAGTACTCGAACATTAAAACTTTGCATAAATTCCCAATACCTTGGCAGTGAAAACATTATCCATCAATTCTACTAATTTTATGATTCACAGCTTCATCTAATCATCAAAAAATGTGGTAGACAGACAAAGGGATTAAAAGACTTTCTTGGACATGGAATGATTGTTAAGCATTCATCCAATAGATACGTTTTATTTGTTTATTGGCTTTAGTTGGCGCTGTTGGTTGACTTCAAAACATTGTTTAAACACTTTTAAAGCCTTGTTTATATTGGAGTTTGGGTAGCTTTTTATGAGGCTTGTCTAAATTCTGTCTTCTTTCAATCTAATCATGCGTTAAATTGCCAATTGTATTTCGCTGGCTGATTGGTAATTTTTCGTATTGATGCTAAAAGTTTTATAGACAACGATGTACATATCAGGCTGACTGCCTACTTGGCTGCTTAGCATGGCTTGTAAAAAGAACTAACAAACTTATGTCTAATCTGGGAAATGTAAACGCCCTCCCTGTTGTTCCCAGCAGCACCAACATCACTTATTGATCTATCGCTGGATGTGAATAAATTGTGAAACTGTTCACACATATGTATGTATGTATGTATGTAGGAGCTAAATGACAAACGAACTGACTTCACCCAAACACTACATAGTACACTGCCATCTAGACAATCTAGCCAACTATACATATATCCATCCAACCTACCAACCATCCGCGTATTCATCCGTTTGAAGGTGTCTACTGTCTACGTCCACATCTCTCACGCGTACAGCAAAAAACACATCGTTGTTGTATTTGTCGTAGAAGAATTGCTATGATTTATAAGCTGTGATTTTGGGAAGTTGATTATTTCGTCTCTCCAAACAAATTTCTCGTGTAATAATTAATAATAGTTATTGCCGGGGTTTTTTACTACTGTTGTTGTTGGTGTTGCTGGTGGGATATGTTGCTAACTGCCTGCCTGCCTCACGGCTTACCGTCTTTGCCGATAGCAAAGTGCATTTTCTTGTTTTCCTCTTAAAATGTTACAAGTCATACATTTAGTTGGACAATAATTCATAATTAAATATTAAACTAATCGCAGAAGAAAGAGTGGAGGAGGGTGGTGTGACGACAGTGCGACTGTCAAATTGTGTTAAATTTTGTTAAGCAACTTTGTGTGCTGTTTAAGCTAGTTAATATGTACGAGTATTTATAAATTTTTTTCTAAAGAAATTTGCAAACTCTTAGATTAAATACTGTTCTCAATTATTTGGAATTTCCAAATGGCTTTATGTGCAATGTAAGAAGGATGTATGTATATTTGTTGGTGTTTTAAAACTGGCTTACCTAGATGGCGTAGGGGATGAAAGATACCAAGGAACGGTCCTGACCGATTTTATCATGGCAAAACCTAGGTTTTATCTTGGTCCCTTTTTCATCTCAATTGGACACTGACCTCCCCGTGGTGTCACTTGGGGAACTATCTTTAACACCCGTTAAAGGTAGTGAGCTAACATGTGCCGCGCGTTCACCCATAAGAAC